>NW_025113173.1:8258752-8402752 GCF_010416935.1 Polistes fuscatus | reverse complement strand
AAGCAAGTTAAGGCATGGAAGTTTGGAGATAGAAAATGGTATGATAAGAAATGGAAAGGTAAAAAGAGGTATTAAGGAAAATTTTAAAGTCATGAAGGAAAAGGAAGTACAAAGGAGTTTTTTATTTAAGCAAAAAAAGAGAGTACAGGAATTGGTGTGAGGCAAAAAAAAGGTTTAAAAGTATAGTGGAGGAGAAGTTAAAAAATGCAGCAGGGGAAGGAGAGGTATGGAGGTATATTAACAAGTTCAGAAGAAGCGGGAAAAAAGAGATAAGCAAAAAGATCAAGATAGAACATTGGAGAAACCATTTCATGGAAAAAGTTAGGAGGAAAGGAAAGAAGGGGATGAGTACAGAGGGAATGGAGGGGGAAGTGGTAGGGCAGCATATAGAGGAGCAAGAAGAATTGGACAAGGATGAATTGTGAGACAGGTCAATAAACTTAACTTAGGAAAGGCACCAGGTAAGGATAAGTTAGAGATGAAGTGTGAAAATATATGCAAAGAAGGTCGAGACAGCTCTGTTAGAGTGTTGAGGAAAACATGGAAAGAGTGGGAAATACCGGAGCAATGGAGAAGAGGGACAATGTGCATGATTTAAAAAAGGGGATAAAGATATTATAGAAAATTACAGAGGAGTCACATTAACTTGCACGGCATATAAAATATATGCTAGTATGTTAAATGAAATGTTGAAGAAAAAGATAGAGGGTAAATTAGCGGAGAGCAAGTTTGAATTTAGAGAGAAGAAAAGAGTAATAGAAGCGATATATGCAATTAAACATATAGTAGATGAAAAACTAAGTAAACTGAAAAGAAAAGTAGTTGCATGTTTTGTAGATCTTAAGGAGGCATTTGACAGGGTTGATAGAGAAGTATTAAAAGAGAGGTTAAGGGAGATAGGGGTGGGAGTCAATTTAAGTAGGAGGATTATGGACATATATAGGGAAACAATAAAAGTAATCAAAGTAGGAGAGGAAGAAGCTGATGAGTTTTTGACGGAAAAGGGGGTAAGGCAAAGATGTCCGTTAAGTCCTACTCTTTTTAATATATATATGGCGGACTTAGAAGAGAAGATGAGAAAAGGGCAAGAAGGAGGATGTAGAGATGGGAACGAGAAGGTATGCAGTGTATCGTATGCTGACGATATTATCTTGGTAGCAGATAGAGATGAAGAACTGAAAGGTGTGCTAAGAAGGTTTAGAAAGTATCTGGAAAATAAGAAGATGATATTAAGTGAAGCAAAATCAAAAATTCTGGTATTTGAAAAAAGAAGAGGAAAGGATAGAATTTGGAAATAGGGTGATTAAGAATTTTAGGAAGTGGAAGAAATGAGATACTTGGGATACATATTAAAGAAGAATGGAAGGAATGAGAGGCACATAGAGGGAGGAAGAGGTGAGCAATAATTGTGATGAAGAATGCGTGAGTATAGGAATAAGAATATTTAAAAAAGTTACAGAAGAAGAAAGAAATTGTTTACAGCGTTAGTGGGAGGAAGATGAGAGGTGGAAAAGTGTACAAAGAAGATATTTGAAATAGACTTTAGGGTTAGATAGTAATACGCTAAATTATATAGTAGAGAAAGAATGTAAATATGAGAAAATGAGAATTAAAGCATCAAGAAGAGCGTTAAAATTCGAAGAGAAATAAGGGATTAGGATAGAAAATGGGTGAAAGAATGTATAAGAGAAAGGGATAGAGACAGAGAAAGAGAGAAAATAGGGAAGGAATTAAAGATGAGGGTCGGAATAATAAGAAAAGGGAGAGTAAAGAAAACAAATATATGAGAGGTATGGAGTTCAAATAAGAGGTAAGAGAAAAGATATTATTAAACATGGAAAGAAAATTCAAGGAAAAGAGAGTGGATAAAATAGAAAACTTAAGATAATACGATATACAAGTATAAGAGCAGAGGAAGAACCGGAGATTTGAAAAAGGATATGTCAACGAGGGATAGGAAAATAATAGCAAGATTTAGATGCGGAAAAGAATGTAAAAGCAGAGAGTTTTGGAATGGAGAGGAGGAAAAAAGTTGTAGATTGTGCAATGAAAGGGAGAAAGATTAAATGCACGTACTAGGGGAATTTGAAGTAACGAGGAGTGAAATGGCAATAGAAAAGATACTAAGTCAGATGCGAGGGAGGCAGAAATATTAAAGCGAGTGATAGGAAAGAGAAGGGAAGCGAGGAAGGTTTGAGAGAACAGTGTAAAGATAAAATTTTATATAAAGAAAGTTTTTAATTTGAATTCTTAAGTATTAATTTGTTATGCTTGTAATATAGTTTATATAAGATGATATATATATATATGTAAACAAAGTGCTTAACCCTTCGGTTAGTTTGTAGTTCGAATTTGTCGCGTAATAACTTTAATGTATAATTTATCCGTGAACTTGTCCGTTGTTATTGAAGCGGTCTGTCATACTCAATGCGTTAGCACGCGAGTAATCCGTTGACTGAATGATACAGCAGGATAAAGATGCAGGTTATATTTAAATAATTGTGATTTATAAAAACTGGTGAAACAATAGCTTTAAATGTTGTTTCTCTTTTCGGGTAAAATGTGTGATTAATTACCGATAAAAAATGTTTTGTAAAAGTGTAAAAACTAGTTTATTTAAGAAAATAATATTCTCTTTTCAGAGCAACTGAATTCTAGTTATAGTTTCACAGTTCACCATAATATCCAAGGATAATTAATATAAACATATTAAATATATGTATATAGTTAAATGGAATAGTATTTTCATATATTGTAAAAGAAAGATTGTAAGGGAAGACCTTAAGACCCGAAAAGGGCGAAGTAAAGAATAAATAAATAAATAATAATATTCACAGCACAAAACTTCAATATTCATACGTGCACAGACACTAACGTAAATGACGTCGGAAGAAAAACACAATCTCATGAAAACATCAATATCACAACAGCCGAAGAAATTAGAATGCTAATATCAGAAATCAAAATAAGAAAGGAACTAGGTTACGATCTAATAAGTAGCAGAATACTAAAGGATCTGTAATCTAAAGCAATTAGGATGCTAACAATATATTTAATGCAGTATTTCGAGTCCATTACTTTCCAAGTACTTAGAAACTCGCGGAAATTATAATGCTCCCTAAACCTAAGAAAGATCCGCATGATGTAAATTCTTATAACCCGATATCGCTCTTACAATTACTATCGAAACTGCTGGAATAAATAATATACAATAGGATAAAATGAATAATTTAGTCAAAAACCTGATTCCTGACCATCAATTTGGATTCCGAAACAAACACTCTACCATTGAACAAGTACACCGACTAACTAAAACTACAATAACAGCTTTAGAAAATAAGGAGTACTGTTACGCAGTCTTCATAGATGTAGGAAAAGCTTTCGATAAATTATGGAATCAAGAATAACTACAAATTATAAATAAACACTTTCCTCACTTGCATTACAAGCTCCTAAAATCTTATCTTTCCAACAGGACATTCTATGTAAAAATAAAGGACACTCATTCGAACATCAAATTAATCAAAGCTGGGGTTTCGCAGGAAAGTATTCTCGGACCAATTCTTTACATCCTCTATAAAGCAGACATACCAATAAACGCTAACTGTACTGTCTTAACATTTGCAGACAACACGGCAATGTTTATCGTAAATAAAGATCCACAACAAGCAGTTCAATATTACAAAACCAAATCAATTCCCTCGAAGAAGGGTTACTTAATAAGAAAATTAAAGCAAACTCTACCAAATGTAAATACAATACGTTTTCACTGAAGAACAACAAAATACCAAAACAACAATTATATAATACAGAAATCCCACAAGTATCAACGGTTAAGTACTTAGGACTACACCTAGATTCCAAACTATCATGGAAAAAGCATATTAATACCAAAATCGAATAAATTTGTTTAAAAAGAAGACAAATGGCTTGGCAAACATGCAAGAAATCGAAACTTTGCATAGAGAATAAGCTCAGAATTTACAAAACAATTATAAAACCAATCTGGACATATGGATTACCGCTATGGGGTATAGCAGCGAAAAGCAACATTGCCAAGCTCAAATCTCAAGAATCCATAACCCTACGCACAATCTTGGATGCTCCATGGTACGTTCGCAATGTAGATATAAGAAAAGACTTAAATACTTCAACGTTACAAGAAGAAATAACCGAATAAACCTGCAGATACAAAAGAAGAATTGATACGCACATAAACCCGCTACCCAATGAAAACTATAAACAACATATGACTAGAAAGCTCAAAAGATTCTACCAACGAGACCTAGTAAAAATTATTACTAAATAAAATAAGTTACAATGTCGACGCTTTCTTATTGGAGAAAACGTCTAAGTGCTATTTTTTCGCTTATATAATAATTAATCAAATGACTACGGACAAATTGTAAAGATGTATAGAGTTATAAAAGAAAAAATTTTGCTAGCACTATAACCTTTTATATTATTATTCACTTTAAAACGCATTCACTTTTCTTGTATTCTACTTGATTTTAAAAAAAACTAGAAATGCTCAAAGATGATCTGATAGATCTTAAGAATAAATAGCGCTTAAATTTGTATACTTTTTTCAATAAATTTATTACACCGTTAAAAGATTTTAATTTTAAAAACTGTTACTTGGCAATAAAACATACTAATAATTTGCTCGCTTTAACGCCTTTTATATTATTATGCACTTTGCTACGAATTCACTTTTCTCGTAATATACTTAATTTTCAAAACAATTTGCATTGCTAAAAGATTATATAATGGACCGCTAACAAAAAAAAATTTGATTTTTATACTTTTCAAAACATTGACTTTTTTTTACCTCATCGAAATATACTATTGCTTTGATAAATAATACGCTTATACTCTGTAAGCTCTAAAGCCTCACATAATAATTTGCACTTTGATAGGCATTCACTTTTCTGATAATACAACTGATTTTCATAAAGACTACTAGTGTTAAAAGATGATCTAATAGATCTCAAGCACAAATAAAACTTAGATTTGTACACTCTTTTAATATATTGAATAAACCGTTGTTAAAACTTTTTAATTTTCAAAACAATAGCTTAGCATAAAAAGATTTTTTATCGTCATGCATTAAGGTCTTTTATATTATTGTACAGATAACTACACATTCACATTTCTTATAGTACAACTGATTTCCCAAAAAACTTGCATTCCTAAAAGAAGATCTAATAGACCGCAAAAACAAATTGCACTATGATTTGTGCACTCTTCTCAAACACATTCAATACACGACACCAGAAACGACACCATGAGGTTTTTTGGTATTTACGACGCGCGGCAAAGCGATTTGAAGTATACGGCATGAAGTTGTCTTCTTTTCTTCTTCCCCTTTTTTTATCAAGCGGGTCACCCATCACAGTATTAATCGTACTCAGCGCTGCTTTACTTAAATGATCGAGTGAGAATAATGCTGTAACCGCGCCATGGCTGTTGACACTTGAAGTAATTCGATATATTTCTCTTATATTTAGTGTGGACTGATATCTATAATTTGATATTTTCTTTTTCTTTTTTTTATTCTTTCTTATATATATATAATAATTATTATTTTTTTTCTTTAAGTTATTTTTTTTTCTTTAAAGTTTTTTCTTGAAGTTATTTTTGAGGTTATTGAGGTTATATTTGTTTTGGTACGGCAAAGAAGTATAACTTCTTACGTGCGTACATAAGTTCACACATCAGTTTTTTTTTTATTCTTCTTTATTTCTAAAAAAAACTTGCATTTCCAAAAGATGATCTGATAGACAAATAACATTGAAATCACTTATGAGTTTATACTTTATTCTAAACATATAATACATCTGTAAAACTTTATGGTTTTTAAAATTGAATCTATGCGTAAGTATATGATTAAATTTTGCTCGTAATAACACCTTTTATATTTTTATGCGCTTTGATACGCAATAACTTTTCTTGCTATATAAATGATATTCAAAAAAACTACAATTACTAAAAGATGATCTGATAAATCCCAAACATAAATAACACTTACATTTATAAACTTTTTGCAACATATTAAATAAAATGTCAAAACTTTTTAATTTTAAAAACAATGGCTTTACATAAAAACATGCTTTTATTCTTCTCGCACAAACGACTTTTTTATTATATGCACTTTACTACGCATTCACTTTTCTCTTAAAACAACTGATTTTCCATAAAACTTACATTGCTAAAAAATGATTTGAAAGACTGCTAGAAAAAATTACACTGATTTCAAAACTTTTTTCAACAAATTTTAAACACGGTTAAAAATTTTTAATTTTCAAAACAATGGCTTGGCATAAAAATATTCTTATACACTGCTCTCACTAACGCCTATTGCATTATTATGAACTTTACTACGCATTCACATTTTTTATAGTAGAAGTTTATTCTAAGAACACTTGCATTGCTGTTTCGAAATCAAAGTTGATGGTCAGGAATCAGGTTTTTGTCCGAAATTATTCGTTTCATTCTTTTGCATATTATTTTTTCCAGTAGTTTCGATAGTAATGGTAAGAGCGATATCGGTCTATAAGAATTTACATCATGCGGATCTTTATTAGGTTTAGGGAGCATTATAATTTTCGCGAGTTTCTAAGTACTTGGAAAGTAATAGACTCGTAATACTGCATTAAATGTTATTGTGAGCATCCTAATTGCTTTAAGTGGTAGTTCTTTTAGTATTCTTTAACTTATTAGATCGTAACTTGGTGCCTTTTTTATTTTTATTTCCGATATTGGCATTCTAATTTCTTCGGCTGTTGTGCTATTAATGTTTTCAAGAGATTGTGTTTTGCTACCGACGTCATTTACGTTAGTTTTAGTGTATGTCTGGGTATTAAAGTTCTGTGCTGTGAATATGTTTTATAGGTTTGTTGCGAAGGTTTCCGCTTGTTTTCTGTGCTTTTCGCCCATGAGACGTCAAAATTTCGTATTGCTGATATTGATTTTACTGGTCTTTTGAATCTGTTTTTTGTTTTCCAGAGAAAGTAATTTGTATCTTCGTGAGGTGAAAGTGATGTCAGGTATCTTTCAAATTCTGCATTGTTGTAATCCCGTATGCTCTGCTTAACATCTTTAGTTACTTTGTTTAGTACCCTCTTATTACTCATTGTTGTATTTTTCTGCCACTTAGCTTTAACTTGCCTTTTTATTTTTATTTTATGAAAAATAATGATAGAATATGACGGAGTTTTTCTGGATAAAATATTTTGGGATGTAGATGCCCACGCTGTTTCTTATATAGCATCTGTTTTTTTGTTAACTGCATTTTCTATATGTAAAGCGGTCTTGAGCGTAATGTTAAAGTTTAATTTGGATTCTAAAGTTTTCTTAAAGATCATCCAATTTGTGCACCTATTGATCAACGTTGGTGATTTTTTATATAGGATAGGTTTGTTCTTGTAAGTTATTATTATTGGTGAATGGTCAGAACTGAGTTCAAGTGATGATTCGATTTTGAATTTAATTAGGTTTAGGCCTTTTAGGACTCTAAAGTAAATTAGGTCGGGAGTTTTATTAGAAGCTGATGTATAGTATGTGGGTTTCCCTGTCGTGAGGATGTCTAGGTTTGCATTTGTTTTGTAGGAGTTTAAAATTTTATCTCTTGTTGAAGTTGTTTTTGATCCTCAATTTGGATGTTCGGCGTTAAAGTCGCTAGCTTCTATAAATTTATTACCTAGTTCCTTGAAATGTTTTTCCATTGGTCGATTGTAATTTTAAATTTTAGCGGTGCATAGATAGCCGAGAGTTTAATTAAACTACCCTGTGTTTTAATGTAATTGTGATGGCTTTATGGTAATCATTGTCTGTTTTACTGTGTAGATGACGTTATATCTCGTTCTTAATAATTATAGCAGTTCCACCATTCCCTTTACCTAAAGGATGTTTTGTGTCATACGTTGTGTAGTATGGAATATTCATATAGTTTTTGTCTGTGAGATGAGTTTCAGATACGAGTAGAATGTCTATTCATGCGTGTATATGATTGCTTTGATTCCTTGAATTCGTTGTTGTAATCCGTTGCTGTTCCAAACCGCTATTTTTATTTGTGTATCATTTATTTGTTATTAAGTAGCGTTTTTGTTAATGATTGTAGCATTGAGGTAATTTGTTGCGTTTGTTGTTTTAAAAGAGAATTCGCTCTATTATCATTGTGGTAATGATTTCTGTATTTTTAATAGATTGTTTTATTAGTTCTTTAATGTCCAATATCTTCTTTGTGTTTAAGTTTTTTGTATTTATATGTGAACGTTTAGTTATTTCGGCGTTGCTTCTTCTTGATTCGCTGAGTTCAACTATTGTTGTATTATCCCTGTTGGCATTTATGTTATGTTTATTGTAGTAAGTTTCTTCGTAAGGATCGTCCAAAAAAGGTTTTTCCAATCATTTTTTTTCTCAGCGCAGGATACTGTTTTTGTTGTAGTATTTTTCTCGTCTGACATCCTTTGAGATTTGTTAGGTGGTTACCGTTGCAGTTTAAACATATGACTTTTTCGAATCTACCCTCTTGAAGACAGAGTGCTGTTAAATATTTTTTTGCACATTTTACACATTCAGGATTTTTGTTACAGTAAATTTTTGTGTGTCCATAGGCTTATCATCTTGTGCATTGAGGTATTTCTCTCTTAGTTCTTTGTGGTTCTACTTTAATTATTGTATTAGGCAGGGTATTAACTTGTATATATCTTTGTTATTATAATGAGAAGCTAGTTAGATAAAAAATAAAGGTAGCTGCTGTTTGGTATCGAAAAAATTTTATTATATTATATTATTCATTGATCTTATCTTTGGCTAATTTTGTTTAATTCATTTGTTATTTTAGCTTGTTGGATTTGGGATAAAGTCCTCAAATAACGATTTTATAGCTTTTCTCGTTTTATTTTTGATATGTGAGGTATCCCGCGATTTTAATTTTTAGTGCATTTATTACCTTTTATAACGTATCTTGTGTGGTAGTTTGTATTTTCACTTGATTGTCCTTAAGTTGTTTTATTACATAATTGTATTTACCAGTTGTTTTATCCAGTAACTAGAGCAGAGGGTCGACGATTTCTGCGTCGATGTAAATTGGTGGTAGCTCTACTGCTTTTATTTCTTCTACTGCATTTCCTGCTGTGATTTGAGTTTCTGCTAATTCGTCGAGTAGATCATAAGAGTTGCTTATTGGTATGTCTTAAAGCCATTTAGCAATGAAACTGTTTTTAAAAATCAGTTGTACAATAACAAATGTGAATGCGTATTAAAATGCATAATAATACAAAAGTCATAAGTGCAAGCAGTATATAAGCATCTTTTTATGAAAAGCCATTGTTTTAAAAATTAAAAATTTTTAACCGTGTTTAGAATTTATTGAAAAGAGTGTACATATCTATGTGAGATTTATATTGCGGTCTATCAGATCATCTTATAGAAATGGAAGTTTGTTTGAAAATCGGTAGTAATAAAAGAAAAATGAATGCGTAGCAAGGGGCATAATAATACAAAAGGCATTAGCGCAAGCAAAACTTAAGCATCTTTGTATGCCAAGCTATTTTTTTTTAAATAAAAATATTTACAGTGTATTGAATGTTTTGAAAGGAGTGTGCAAATCTAAGTGTAATTTATGTTAGCGGTCTACAGATCATCTTTCAGCAAAGCATGTTTTTTTTAAAATCAGTTGTATTATAAGAAATGTTAATGCGTAGTAAAGTTCATAATAATAAAAGACTGGTGTGTGTACTTATGTACGCACGTCAGAAGTTATACTTCTTTGGCGTAACAAAATGAATATAGCATCAACAACCTCAAAAATAACTGCAGAAAAAATAAGTATAATCTTATTTATTTATACATAAAGAAGAAGAGTTTATTTAAAATAAGAAATAAAATAAGAAATAAAAAATTAAATAAGAAATAAGAAATAAAAAAATTCGTCAATTAATAACCTTTGAGGTAAATTTTCTTCGCCAGGTGCAATACGTAAATATTGTTTTTCATCCTACATTAATATCGGTTGGTGCACCGTAAGACTCTCTTCTACAGGATTGTGTTTGCTGACATCATTTTGTCCAACTTTGTCGTGAACTTGATTATCAATAAAATATTAACCATCAATTTTAATATCGTAAATTCTATACAATGAAGACGGTATTAAAAATTGTAGCCAAGCATTAAATGTACGCTTGTTAACAATACCATGTAAGTAACTAGATCGATCAATTTCTTACGTTTAATATGTACATTTATACAATAATCGTTATCTATATTTCTTTGAACAGATATGACCATTGTATTAACTGAAACGGGCAGGTTAATTAATTGACCATAACTGGCGTATTTACCATTCACATGTTTCAGACGTCTGATCTGCATACAAGAAAGACGAGGCGAAATTAATATTTCAAAAACTAAATATAAAGGTAGTATATGCTAAGGTACATCTGGATATTTGAAGCCGTTATTTGTTGATATTAGAGGAATATTCTTCATGTTTAAAGCTTGTATGCATGTATTACAAAGCTTAATATTTTCCATTGGTACATTAGGTATAAATTGTATTAGAATAACCTTATGTTCAATAAATGGCTTTTTTAAATCCTTTTTAAACCACAATCTGTCACATACTGAGCATGGATGTCCAAATGAATTGCCCAAGAATTTAATTTTAAATTCCTTATGAGCTCTTTTAAATTGATGATAATTGCTATATGGTAAAGAAGGATCTAAATCCATATCAATTTGCTCGCCAGTGAAATGAATAATTACTAACTAGTCTGAAGAGTTAAAATAAATAGAGGGTAAATCTGATTGAGGTAATTCCTGATCCATGATTGTGTCTTGGTTTAACGAATTGCGTTCTTCATCCGGTACAATGTCTCGATTAGACAATACATGTTTAATCGAAGCATCAGCTAAATATTGATTATTTCGTGTTTGAGATCGTGAACTTTGCTCAATGTTTGTTAATTTAATGTTTTTTGATGTTATACGATGATGACACGGCATAGAAGAATTTTCCATATGCACATCAGCTTGCACAGTAATATAGTTGTGATAGTCGTCTTTTGCAGTATACAACGATGCATCTTGAAGAAGTAAAAGTAAAAAATAAAGACCAAATTTCCGAACGTACAGAAAAGAAGTATAAGTTCAAAAATAATAATTAGCAGTATTATTAGTTATTGTTGTGAAATTTAAATTGTATAAATTTTTACCGTTATTTATAGGCTGAGAAAATAGTTCAGAAGTCACTAGTAAATTCGAAGTCGATGGGGCTCATAAAGTTCCATTCGCAGAAAATTGGATTTCTTGAAGAAATAAATGTAAAATAAATGTTAAATAAAATAAATGTAAGTAATTTCAAATAACTTGAAAACATAAAAACCCCAAAAAAAATAAATAATTATCAATAATATTAGTTATTGCTGGAAAATTTAAATTATTTAAATTTGTACCGGTAATCACAGGTTTAGCCGATGGTTCTCAAAATAAATAGGAAGTTGACGGAGTACATAAAATTTCATTCGCAGGCAATTCATAACCTTTTTGAATAATTTTTCTTCGCAGCCAAGAACCCTACAACGATTGGCATTAGTGTGCATTATGTTTTCCTTATTTTCCTCATTATTTTCCATATTTTTCTTTTTCCTTTTCCTACGAAGACAATAATCTCTACATATCTCTGCATTAGTTTTAGGCATATTGAAAACTAAAACAGAAATTTAAATGTATACTGATCCTGGTCAATAAAAAGCTGCAAGATATTATAGTTTAATAATAACTCCAAAATTAAAATAAAATAAATAAATTTTCAATAATTATTAATAAATAATTAAATTTAAACGATATATAAATGTGACCGCTTAATCTTAATTTTTGTATTTTTGCTAAGGAGAATAGTGGAAGATCTACGTCCGATCGGCACTATTGTTTTATTAATTTAAATCGCAACGTGTCTAGCAACTATTTGTACGATTTTCTTTCAAATCTCTAGTGAATCTGAAAACTTAAGCCACGTAACATTAACTTCTCCATCTTCAGTGTATTCAATATGAAATAACTACAATTTTCCCGAATGCCAATATATACTCTACATTTGTAAATAACATAAAATTTCACTAAAATAAAAATTTTAAAAAAATATAGATATTAAATACAATTTAAATAAAATATAATTATTAAAAATTAATAATATAAAACAACAAATAAGAAAAAAGAAACACTCTTGGTTAAATCAATATAAAATATAATACTATATTGGCTCGTAAGGAAAAAGCCTTGTAGCAAAAGCTCTAGTTGATAAATTAAACATAATAAGGAATTGCGGTTTTAACAAAAAATTAAACACGAGTCTCACCTCTTGCACCCTTCGCTTGTATACGGATTCAACAAAAAGGTTCACATCGTTTATGGAAGTATAAGGAATACTTATACTTTTCTTATTTCGCTTCTAGCTTAAATCGCTTTGTTCGTCGCTTTCTCTGTAAATTCTTTGTTGCTTATCTAATATGTGTCGTCGTAGGCGTCCAATGGAAGAATGGGACGAGTGCTTTGTTTAATAGGCCCTAAGGGACGTACTTAGCAACGGTTTAAAAAGTGTGGAGGCACGTTAAGAAAATTTCCTTATTTTCAATATTTTCGAAATGATTAAGCCGCGTATTTCGAATATGCGCTAAGAATCTATAATCTTTATAAATGGTACATAAACTGTAAGTACGTTGAGTGTCTCACGAATTCTGAAGGATATCCTCGTAAAACTACGCTCGTTATCTAGTATTGAAAAAGAAGTATAATTTCAAAGCAGTAAAAATAAATTCATGTTGCACAATACGTTTCCATTCTTTCATGCTAAATTCTCCATATTTTTATAATTAATTGCAGATTACCTATCACAATGATAACATATTATTATTTTATTATAATTAATAATTTTTCTTTTTACTTTTTAATTTTCCTAGATTATTTTATAATTAATGTTATTATTATTACATTAATAGTATTATCATTATTAATTTTATTTTTACATAGAATATAGTTGATAAAGAAACCTGTTCCTTTTCCCTGCTTGATGATCGATAATATTTTCTAATGGAAGAAGATTATTTTTCTTTTACTATTATATTTTTATTCTCATTTATTTATTAAAGTTATTTAATTTTATATAAATATATATAATATGTTTGTAATCCGTAATTTGTTGAGAGTAAGAACCTCAATTAGATTCGTCTAAAATAAGAGTTATTTATTTAAACATAATAGGTTAGGTTAATAATTTTACAATATTAACACGTGATCAACTAACCTAAAATAAACGAATAAACAATTAAAAGTTCATGCTCCCGTTTCTCTATTAGTAGATGCCAATCTTAATGCGTTTTAAATTAAATTTAATTTACAAGACTTTTCTACTAAACTTCTAAAACGCTCTTGCCAGATTTCAAGACTCTCACTCCTGCAAGATTTTAAACACAAGCCGTCACTCCTGCTAGCCTTTGTTTCCCCAATATATGGCGCCACATTCAAACAGCAAATCACTCAATGCACCGGCACATGCATACAAAGCTTACATCTTCCCCACCCCCGGGCCGTTTAATTTTCTTGCAAAGACAAATTAGGTTTGAAATTTCTAAAAGCAGTCAGCCTCGGGTATGAGCTTCGTAACATGGTATAGACCTAATGCTTTTCTTTTACGTCCGGAATTTATTTCAAATATCGAATCTGAGATTTTCCTTTGTATTTTAAAGGGACCAACTCTTATCTCGTCCATTTTTTTCCTGTTTAATTTATTTCCATTAGTTATATACACCATGTCATATATTTTAAAATTATGATCTATTCTTTTTTATCAAATAGGGTTTTATTATATATGTGTGATCTTTTTGATCGGAGCAGTGCTATATAGCGATCGTATTCTAAATTATTAGAATTTTTGTTTGTGTCTTTTAATTCCGGAGGAAGTAAATCCGTAGACTTACCGCTCTTCAGATAAATAGGCGAAAATCCTGTTACAGTATGGACTGTATTATTGTATGCTTTCACGCATTCTTCCGCGATCTTCGACCAAGCCTTCTTTTTATCACCACTATTAAGCATACATCTTATTTTATTTATCGAAGTTTGGTTCAATCTCTCATTCACTCCATTTGAAAAGGGTGCATCTACTGCTGTGTGAATTAGATCAATATTTCTCTCCTTGAGGTAGTTTTTTTTATTCTTTTGAGTTGATCGCTGGATATTGATCTGCTAGTAATATTTCAATCTTACTTTCCTTAGGAGTCTTATTGATTAATTTTATGAAGTCTTTGGCTGCTTGATCTTTAGAGCATACGATATAAGCAAATCTGGTGAAATGGTCCACCAGTAAATGTAAGTATCTTTTCGTTGATCTCTGTCCACCGAAGCCACCAATTGTATCCACTGATATTATTTGAAACGGTTTTTCTGCTGGACCCAAGTGTGACATCAATCCAAATCTCTTATTTAGTCTCGTTTTATTTTTTATGCAAATTTCGCAGCTTTTGCAAATCAATTTTATATTAGTCGACAAATTTGGTGCTGTATAAAATGGTCTTATTTTTGCTTCTAATTGGTTCATTCCAATACGGCAAAAATGTTTCAAAGTCTGATTCGTTTCAGGTTTTATTATTTTTGGTCTATTTTCATTTATTTTTTTAAATTTGTCCCACTAATATTTTAATATTTCCTTTGCTCACTAAATAAATCAACAGAATTATTAGTATCTTGTCTGTCAAATATGTTTCTTACAAATGTTGGTAGTCCGTCAGCAATCAAATCCCCTGACGTTCTATTATCCATTTTTTTATTTATTTCCAGTAGTAAGTGTTCTTTTTTTACTGCATACTCTAGGATTGAACCAGTGAGATACTTGTAATTTAAAGCATTAGTAACCGATGACCAACCTCTATCTGCGAATGTTTGAAAAAAATTATTTTCCCATGTTGTCCACTAGCTTATAAAAGGAAGGAAGGAAGAAAAAGTAGACTGTTCGTTGATTTTAAAGATCTGAATAAACTGATAGTGCCTCAATTTCAACCGTTTCTCCTGATTGAAGATCTAGTGGTAAAGACCGTATATTGCAAGTTCTTCACAACACTCAATATAAATTCAGCCTTCTGGTCCATACCATTGAAAGTTCGAGATAGAGAAAAAACTAGGTTTGCGACACTAGAAGGTCATTACCAATGGACGGTTTTACCGTTTAGATTAAAAATATCTCCAGCAATTTTCCAGAGAATCTTAGTAAATATAATTAGAAAACACAACCTATCAAACTTTGTCGTGAATTACATAGACGATATACTGATTTTCTCAAAGATGTTCGAAGAACATGTTAATCATTGAAAACAATTATTGGACGCTATTGTAGAAGAAGGATTTAGACTTAAACTTACAAAATGCAGATTTGCAGCCAATTCAGTGAAATATTTAGGTCACTGTATTACAGAGAATACCGTAACCCCTTTAAAAGATAATTTAAAATCCATAATAGAATTTCCGGTACCAAAAAACAGGAAAAACATCAGACAATTTCTAGGTAAAGTCAATTTTTACAGAAGATACATCCCTACGATCTCAGTATTACTCGAACTTTACATAATCTACTCAGGAAAAATATAAGTTTTAGTTGGTCGAATGATTGTGATGCTGCTTTCAATAAAGTCAAATAGTATTTATGCTCAAAGCCAATCCTAGCTATTTATAATCAAAAAGCTCCAACGTTTATATACACAGAAGCGAGTATCAACGGTATAGAAGCCATATTAAAACAGTCACAAAAAGATAGCACACAGAAGCCAGTAGCCTATTTTTCAAAAAAATTGAGTAAGTCACAGAAACAAAAGAAAGCAATCTTTCTAGAATGCTTAGCTATAAAAAAAGTTTAAAATTTTGGCAACATTGGCTGATTGGAAACACATTTACGATTTACACAGACCATAAACCGTTGGAATATCTAAATATAAAAAATAGAACAGATGATGAATTAGGAGAAACGGCACACTATATATCGCAATATAATTGCAAAATCATATATAATCCTGGAAAAGAAAACACCGAAGCCGACTGTCTTAGCAGAAATCCTGTCTATGAGCACGATGAAAAGGACGAAGACAAGTTAAAAACAGTCAATATCATAAACCTGAATGATATAGTAATTGATCAACAATAGAACACAAGTTTAAAAGATAAGAAATATCTTATCATGGAAAATAATATCTATTATAAACAAGATAAAAAGAAAAGAAATAAAATAGTCCAAAGCGAAGAATATAGTAAAATAATAATAAAAAAAATCCATGAAGAATTTTGCCATATTGGAATAAACCAATTAGAAGCAAAAATGAGACCATTTTACACAGCACCAAATTTGTCGACTAATATAAAATTGATTTGCAAAAGCTGCGAAATTTGCATAAAAAATAAAACGAGACTAAATAAGAGATTTGGATTGATGTCACACTTGGGTCCAGCAGAAAAACCGTTTCAAATAATATCAGTGGATACAATTGGTGGCTTCGGTGGACAGAGATCAACGAAAAGATACTTACATTTACTGGTGGACCATTTCACCAGATTTGCTTATATCGTATGCTCTAAAGATCAAGCAGCCAAAGACTTCATAAAATTAATCAATAAGACTCCTAAGGAAAGTAAGATTGAAATATTACTAGCAGATCAATATCCAGCGATCAACTCAAAAGAATAAAAAAAACTACCTCAAGGAGAGAAATATTGATCTAATTCACACAGCAGTAGATGCACCCTTTTCAAATGGAGTGAATGAGAGATTGAACCAAACTTCGATAAATAAAATAAGATGTATGCTTAATAGTGGTGATAAAAGAAGGCTTGGTCGAAGATCGCGGAAGAATGCGTGAAAGCATACAATAATACAGTCCATACTGTAACAGGATTTTCGCCTATTTATCTGAAGAGCGGTAAGTCTACGGATTTACTTCCTCCGGAATTAAAAGACACAAACAAAAATTCTAATAATTTAGAATACGATCGCTATATAGCACTGCTCCGATCAAAAAGATCACACATATATAATAAAACCCTATTTGATAAAAAAGAATAGATCATAATTTTAAAATATATGACATGGTGTATATAACTAATGGAAATAAATTAAACAGGAAAAAAATGGACGAGATAAGAGTTGGTCCCTTTAAAATACAAAGGAAAATCTCAGATTCGATATTTGAAATAAATTCCGGACGTAAAAGAAAAGCATTAGGTCTATACCATGTTACGAAGCTCATACCCGAGGCTGACTGCTTTTAGAAATTTCAAACCTAATTTGTCTTTGCAAGAAAATTAAACGGCCCGGGGGTGGGGAAGATGTAAGCTTTGTATGCATGTGCCGGTGCATTGAGTGATTTGCTGTTTGAATGTGGCGCCATATATTGGGGAAACAAAGGCTAGCAGGAGTGACGGCTTGTGTTTAAAATCTTGCAGGAGTGAGAGTCTTGAAATCTGGCAAGAGCGTTTTAGAAGTTTAGTAGGAAAATCTTGTAAATTAAATTTTATTAAAAAACGTATTAAGATTGGCATCGATTAATAGAGAAATAGGAGCATGAGCTTTTAATTTTTGATTCTATTATTTTTAGGTCAGTTGACCACGTGTAAATATTGTAAAATTGTTAATCTAATGTATTATGTTTAAATAAATTACTCTTATATTTAGACGAATCTAATTGTGGTTCTTACTCTCAACAAATTACGGATTACAAACATATTATATATATAAGAGAGAAAAAAAAAAAATTTTTTAAAATAGATATAAGTTCACACTAAATATAATGGGGATATATCCAAATACATTATGCGTCATTGGCCATTGCGCGGTGAAAGAACTACTTCCCGCTCGATTATTTAAGTCAAACAGCGCTGAGTACTATTAGTACTTTGATGGGTGACCCATTTGATAAAAAAGAAGAAAAAAGAAGAAGAAGAGAAAAGATGACTTTCGTAAATTAAAATTCGCTTTGCCGCGATTCGTAAATACTTATATAAACTTCGTAGTGTCGATCAAAAAAATATCACTCCCATTACATTTTCCCAGACGCAGCAACAAAGTATAACTTTGGAAATTAATAAAATAAAACAGCAAATAAGAAAAAAGAAAAAACTTGGGTAAATCAATAGAAAGTAAAATACTATATTGGCTCGTAAGGAAAAAGCCTTGTAGCATAAAAGCTCTGGTTGATAAATTAAATATAATAAGGAATTGCGGTTTTAACAAAAGATTAACCACGTATCTCACCTTTTGCTCGCTTCGCTTGCATACGGATTCAACAAAAAGGTTCACCTCGTTTATTTAAGTATAAGGAATACTTATACTTTTCTTATTTCGCTTCTAGCTTAAATCGCTTTGTTCGTCGCTTTCTCTGTAAATTCTTTGTTGCTTATCTAATATGTGTCGTCGTAGGCGTCCAATGGAAGAATGGGACGAGTGCTTTGTTTAATAGGCCCTAAGGGACGTACTTAGCAACGGTTTAAAAAGTGTGGAGGCACGTTAAGAAAATTTCCTTATTTTCAATATTTTCGAAATGATTAAGCCGCGTATTTCGAATATGCGCTAAGAATCTATAATCTTTATAAATGGTACATAAACTGTAAGTACGTTGAGTGTCTCACGAATTCTGAAGGATATCCTCGTAAAACTACGCTCGTTATCTAGTATTGAAAAAGAAGTATAATTTCAAAGCAGTAAAAATAAATTCATGTTGCACAATACGTTTCCATTCTTTCATGCTAAATTCTCCATATTTTTATAATTAATTGCAGATTACCTATCACAATGATAACATATTATTATTATTTTTATTATAATTAATAATTTTTCTTTTTACTTTTTAATTTTCCTAGATTATTTTATAATTAATGTTATTATTATTACATTAATAGTATTATCATTATTAATTTTATTTTTACATAGAATATAATTGATAAAGAAACTGGTTTCTCTTCCTTTCTTGATGATCGATAATATTACCTATTGTATGAAGATTATTTTTTTTTATTATTATATTCTCATTCTAATATTTTTTATTTAAATTTATATAAATATATATATACATTTATAGCGTGACAAGATAAAAAAGAGGGAAGATTGGAAGTGTATGTAGATAAGCTACTAATAATAATATTTGTTTATTTTACAAAAGAATGAATGGAAAGATATTTTCAATCAATCCATATATATTATAATAGTTGTAATATATGGCCTGTTACGCGAAATTGCCAGTTGTATTATATGCCCTGCTACGCCAAATTTGCAGTTGTATTATATGTCCTGCAACGCCAAATTGGCAGTTGTATTATATGGCCTGTTACGCGGAATCGGCAGTTTTAATACATTTCCTGTTACGCGAAATTTGCAGTTTTAATATACAGCTTTTGACGCGTAATTAGCAGTTTCATTATATGCCATACTAAGCGCAATTGGAAGTTGTATAATATAGCTTGATACGCGAAATTAGAAGTTGTAATAAATAGAATGCCAAGCGCAATTAGCAGTTGTATAGTATGGCCTCCTACGCTTAATTTGCAAATGTATGTTATGGCCTGTCACACGAAATTGCAAGTTTTATTATATAGCCTGTTGCGAGGAATTTGCAGTTGTAATATATGGCCTGTTACGCCAAATTGCAAGTTGTATTATATAGCCTGTTACGCGAAAATTACAGTTGTATTTTCTGGGTTGTTACGCGAAATTGCCACTTGTATTAAATAATCTGTTACACGGAATTTGCTGTAGAAATATATATCTTGTTACGCGAAATTGGCAGTTGTAATATATATCCTGCAAAGCGCAATAAGCTGTTGTATTATCTGGCCTGCTACGCGAAATTGCCACTTGTATTAAATAACCTATTACACAGAATTGGTAGTTTTAATACATGTCCTGTTACGCTAAATTTTAATTTGCGATATATGGCCTGTAACGCGAAATTGGCAGTTGTATTGAATGGCCTGTTAAGCGCAATTTTCAGTTGTATATTATGGCCTGTTACGCGAAATTGGCAGTTGTATTATATGGCTTATTACGCGAAATTGACAGTTGTGTTATATGGCCTGTAACGCGAAATTAGCAGTTGTACTATATAGCCAGCAAAGCGCAATTTGCAGTTGTATTATATGGCCTGTTAAGTTTAATTGGCAGTTTTATAATATGGCCTGTTACGCGAATTGGCAGTTATAATATATGTCCTGTTACGCAAAATTGATAATTGTAATATATAGCCAGCAAACCGCAGTTAGCAGTTGATATATATGACCTTATACGCGAAATTAACAGATGTATTATCTGGCCTTTTACGCAAAATCGGCAGTTGCATTGAATGGCCTCTTAAGCGCAATTGTCAGTTGTATATTACAACCTGTTACGTGAAATTGGCAGTTTATATAAACTGCTAAGCGCAATTAGCAGTTGTAATATATGGCCTGTTACGCAAAAATGACAGTTGTATTATCCAGTCTGTTACGCGAAATATTCTATAGAATGCTAAACGCAATTTGCAGTTTTATAATATGACCTGCTACGCTTAATTTGCAATTGTATGTTATGGCCTTTCACGCGAAATTGCAAGTTGTAATATATAGCCTGCTACGAGGAATTAGCAGTTCTAATATATGACAATTTACGCGAAATTGGTATTTGTATTATATTGCCAGTTACGCGAAATTAGCAGTTGTATTATGTGGCTTTTTACGCTAAATTTGCAGTTGTATTATATAGCTTTATACGCGAATCTGCAAGTTGTAATATATAGAATGTTACGAGGAATTTGCAGTTTTAATATATTGCCTGTTACGCGAAATTGGCATTTGTATTATATGGCTTTTTACGTAAAACTAGCAGTTATAATATATAGCCCGCAAAGCGCAATAAGTAGTTTTATTATATGGCCTATTACGGGAAATTTGCAGTTGTGTTATATGGCTTGTTACGCGGAATTATCAGTTGTGTTATATGGCCTGTTACACGAAATTGGTAGTTGTGTTATATAGCCTGTTACGCGAAATTGGCAGTTGTGTTATATAGCCTGTTACGCGAAATTGATAGTTGTGTTATATAGCATTTTACGCGAAATTTGGAGTTGTATTATATGACCTGTTACGCGAAATTTGGTGTTTTGTTATATAGCCTGATACGCGAAATTGGCAGTTGTGTTATATGGACTGCAACGCAGAATTAGCAGTTGTGTTCTATAGCCTGTTACACAAAATTGGCAATTGTGTTATATAGCCTGTTACGGGGAATTGGCAGTTGTGGTATATGACCTGTAACGGGAAATTGACAGATATATTAAATATCCTGTTACGCGAAATTGACAGTTGTGTAATATAGCCTGTAACGCAAAATTTGGTGTTGTGTTATATTGCCTGTTACGCGAAATAAGCAGTTGTGTTATATAGCCTGTTACGCGAAATTAACAGTTGTAATATATAGTCTGTTACGAGGAATTTGCAGTTGTGTTATATAGCCTGTTACGCGAAATTGATAGATAAGTTATATTGCTATTTACGCGAAATTTGGAGTTTTATTTTATAACTTGTTTCACGAAAATGGCAGTTGTGTTATATGGCCTGTAACGCGAAATTTGGTTTTGTGTTATATGGCCTGTTACGCAGAATAAGCAGTTGTGGTATTTGGCCTGTTACGCGAAATTAGCAGTTGTGTTATGTGGCTTTTTACGCGAAATTGGCAATTTGTGCTATATTGCCTGTTACGCGAAATTGGCAGATGTGTTATGTTGAACGACCGACGCCTTGTATCGGTACTCCGGTGGTTTTCTTGTCGTTGTAGATGCACCTATAGATGGATGTTAGGAATCGTTTATTTATGAGGAATGAGGGAAGGTGAAAATAAATTAAAATATATTTTTTGAGCCCAGTCAGTACTAATAAGTACGATTTATTTGGCTCGTTGCAGGGAAAAGCCTTTCGGCATAAAAACCTTGGTTGAAATACAGTTGATGCTGACGTGTCGCTGGCTTGCCTATCAGCAGCTATCGCTGATGATGTTAATCCAAAGGCATAATATAATTCTGACCACGTGGCCTTCTTCTCTTGTTCCTTTGTTCCGCCGATGTAATAGTAGCGCAGGAGTGTAGTTCTCTTCGAAGCTATCGCAAGCAGGTCTCGTAGTAGAATAGCATTTAAGCGTGAAAGCTCGCGGCTTATATAGAAAGGGACAATGCAACGCGCGGGCCAATTACCGAAAAGCTAGATAACGTAGCTGTCGATGCATATGATTGGACTAATAGAAATGTTGGAAAACGCGTGCTAGAAGAACGAAAGCGCCCTGCAAGGAGCTCGCTGCGCTCCTTTGTTACACCGTAACTAAGATGTTTCTTTGTCACTATATCTCGGCACGCGTCGATACGTCTCAAAACGTCCAGATGATTCTCACTCACTCGCTTGCGTATGATTACGCAACATACCGCCCCCCTTGAACGGGCACCGTTCAACATGCTACACACACACTTACATATACATTATCAAATACATACATTCAAATACGTACATTCAAATAACAAGATATGACAGATGTATTAAACATAAATAATAATTACTTCTACTAAATCTAAATTCAAAATTTTTATGCATCTTACGACAAAGGAGAAAGACGTTTAATACCGCGTTTTAAAAGACCGTTAGCGGTTTTCACAATTACCACGCGTGCTATACCGCCGGAACCTTTATGTACTTCCGTAACGCGTCCTAAAGGCTATTTAAGAGGTGGAGAGTTATCTTCGCGGAGAATGACTAAAGTACCTGGGCTAATGTCATCGGTTGTACTTGTGTGCCACTTTTTTTTAACTGTCTGTTCATTTAAATATTCCTTGTTCCAACGATTCCAAAATGTTGTTTCATCTGTGGGACATGTTGCCATTGTGATAGACGTCCAGATGGTATATCCCGATAATCATTTTCTGGTAAACTCGTAAATGAGTCACCAATTAAAAAATGGCCAGGTGTGAGAGCACGAAGATCATTTGAATCATTAGACAGAGGGGTGATAGGACGGGAATTAAGGATTGCCTCCATTTCTAAAACATAGATTAATAACGCTTCGTATCCTAATAAAGTATCGCCGATAATTCGTATTAGATCGTTTTTAAATGATTTTACCGCCGCCTTTAATTCATTTGCGGAATCTACAAACTTAATCGAGTTGTCGGAATATATATCCAAACATTTAACACGGCGTGCCATAAATCTATGTAAGACTGATAAAAATATTATCGCGTTCGTACTCGTATGGCAACTTGCTCCTTGCTAGTCTATCTCTAACTCTTAGTATTCCCAAACTATTTATGAAAAGGATTAAATACGTAAAACGACGCGCAAACCTCTTCTCTGGATTTAGTACAAATTTAATCATAATTAATTCCGTTTTCCCTTTTTTTTTTTTTAATTCGTCCACGTTTCTTTTTCCTTTGGATTGTGAGAGTTGTATGCGAACCTGACGCAATAAATTATTATCCGCATTAGTTTCACGAAGAAAGAATAACGCCTAAATAGTTCGGATGGAGCGTTTAATTTCGCGTGCGTTGTAATCCTTTTCATTTTGAGAATTTTGATAGATTCCAATCGACTATGTGACCAATTTGATACTAGCTTGCGCGATAATGACCGTTCCAGCGCATGTAATGCTTGCAATACGTTCGCGTAAGAATCGCCTAATTGATGATTCTCTTCCTAAAATGGCAATCTTATTATGTATCTACGCGTTTCATCTCGTCGCGTATTGTTTCTAGAATGGATTTCGCATAACCTTTCTTCATGCGGTCGAATATTATTCTCCGCTATCTCCTCACTTTTCTAAAATTTCTCCAACTGTTAGTGGAATTCTAACGTAGCGGCATTGCAATTAACGCTCTGTGGAATACGCGTTGTCCCTGCGTTCATCACGAGCAATCCTAATAGTGTTTTTTGCGCCACTGGGCCTTCAATCAACTGAATAGTCTTACCTGCACGCCATAATGAAATAAAGATTTCGCTCCCGAGAATCGTGTCAATATTTGCAGTTCATGAAATTCGAGATCTGCTAATTGGATTTCCGCCGGTATAATTAATTCTTCTCGCTGACTTCTTTGCGAGGGCAACTGATTAATTACAGTGGGTAGCAAAAATTTCAACTGTACCGCGTAATTCTCTGTTCGCGTTTTCCTAGTCAATACACCATCTGACTGATTTATTTTCGATTCGACTTAATCCTAATATCGGTACATCCATTTCTTGTCTGAATATTCGCAGAAGATTCGCGAACCGGCTTTTTAAGAAGTGTGCTTCGGAGTCCGATTCCAAGAGTATACGTTATTCGTGTAACCTACTGCCGTAATCTAACAAGTGCACCACTGCAGATGTATGCGAGTGATAGAGCTTTACGTGTGCAGATTGCACTCCGATATCTTCTAGGTGCAATAAATCGTGATGCCCGTCATTGCACTTTCTGCAATGACCTTTCTTGTACATAATCTTGATGACACGCTTATAAGAAATTCAAACATAATTTGGCATAACCACAGGACCTCTGCAATCCTCAGGCTCGGCCCAATGTAACAGCTCACACTCCGATACTTATATGACAAACGCAAGTTATTGAGCCTTACGTGTGCATACTGAACTCCGATGCCTCCTTGCTCGGCCTAATGTAACAGCTCACAACACTCCGATAAGTATATTAAACGCAAGTATAGCTTTACGTGTGCACGCAGCACTTCGATGCCTTATGGATGCAGTAACTCGTGGTGCCCGCCGTTACACTTTCTGCAACAGCCTCTCCTGCATGCGTAAACACGATGACTAGCTTGTAAGCAATTTAAACATAGTTGGACCTCAGTCACGATCTTTTTGCGCTCTTCAGGCTCGGCCTTAAGAAACAGCTAATGTGTAATGTTTATCGCGACATATGCCACACGAGATAGGTGCACAAGCGGAATATATTTGAACTGATTGTCTTCTTTGGTCGGTACCTCGCGGCCTGATAACACGCTGCTCGTTATGCATCGACTTCCTCCAACGAAAATGATTCCTATCAAGTTTTGGCGACGATTTCTCTTCATTATGTTCAATTCTTCTAATCCTATCCGTTGGTTGAGCGATTAATAACGCCTTTCCTCTCTCGCGTAAAGAAACCACAAACTCTTCTACCGTAGGTAATGTGTCTCGAGATCGCTGCTCCTCCTATCGGAGGCGAGTAGCCGAATTTACTCGCGAGAGATGCGCGGAAATGGCAAACTGATCGACGAACGACTTTTAGTTGCTAATAACGATCAATAATTAGCATTCAACGCATCGGACGCGGCGATTAATGACTCGGGGAAATAATCGTTAATCGGAGGGCCTTCCAAAATGGCCTGCACGTGCTTATTAATTAATATTAGTGGATCGTTGTAATAGTCGGTCAACGTCTTCCACGCTATGGGATAATTATCTGCGGTAATTTCGAGCGCACGTATCTTCTCTGCGGCCGGTCCCGATAAACATGATTTTAGATAGCTAAACTTTTGTATGTCCCGAAGATCAGAATTCTTTCCTATCACCGATAGGAACGCGTCCACAAAACTCGGCCATTCTTCGTGTTGCCCGTCGAACCGAGGCAACTGCACTGCTGGTATCCTATAATTATTTTCTATGGACGGACTGTTAGTCACTATGCCCGAATGAGAAGTAAAACTCGCAAGCGGTGAATTTGTACTTTGAACGCTAATTGTTTCGAATCTTTCTACTATTAACTCGGCTTCGGCTTTGATCTCGAAAGCGATTTCTAAATTTGCGTTAATCTCCTAAAATAATGCTTGTTATATTTATTTACATATTAATATATTATTGTATAGTATTATACTATTTTTTAAAAATGTATTCTCTTTATTGTCATTTATATCTACCCCCGACAATTGTTTCTCTGAACCATTGAAAACGTAATGTATATATAAATTTCACCTTCATGAAATAAGATATGTCACAATGAAGTAAATAGTTCATTTTTAATTATTACTGTTCTTATTATTATTACCATTATTACATTTCGTATTTCATTCTTTTTTTCTCTTTTCTTTTTCTAATACATTGAACGTAATTGTATTTACTATTTCTTTTCATTTATTATAATTTTTTTTTTATTTTTTATTAATTTTGCTTTTCGTCGTGATATTATTATTACGTTGTAAAATAGATAAAACGTAAAAATAGAAATGTTTGTAGAACATCTTCCTATCAATCATCCCCTCTTCCCTACAAGAAGGACCATTTAATTACATCTAAACTCCATTATGAAAATGTCGTCGTATATTTGCTAAGATTATGACGATAAGGCTTCCGAGTTAATAAGATTAGTGAAACGTACTGTTACACCATTTACCACCATATCACCACCATTCACCATTCGCAACTTTTTATTACTATCACCCATGTTCTTCTTTCCATCCTTCTTCTTTTCGACGAGTTTCCTCCTCCTTCTTTCATCTCTTCTATAAAAAAATTAAAAATAAAATAAGAAAAGCGAAAAAAAATAGTGCTGAGAGCGAACCTTATTTTCTCTTTTTTTCAGTGTACAGTGTAAAAAAAGAAAAAAAAATATTACTAAACAAAAAAACTAAACGAATATTTTGCGAGACATATTATCACATGTGTAGCAGCCGATATATAGAAACACATATACACACACGCACATACATATACAGCACGATTTCGTGTCTCGCCTAGATTGCATCGGACATTGTCCTTGTATTTATAAATTTAATTACACTTACATACACATCATACGTATTCATGCGTATGCATATGATATTACAGTACGTATACATAAAACACACACACACATAAGACGATTAAAAACGATATGTGTATATATATATAGTAATATACACAAATAAAGATACATAATACATATACACATTAATAAATAATAATGAATATACGTAAAGTGCATCGCGAACGATACACACACACACACACACACACATATACACACTTAAAGTACGCGTAGATTAAAAATATGATTTCACGTGAGAATAAATGTGTTTAAGATAGAAAACAAGAGAGAGAATAAAGTACAAATTATGAAATGTTTTGAATAGGTGAATCTAGGTTTTGTACGTATCCTACACATACGCATAAACCAACCAACCCTCTGCCGACAAATTGTGAATGAATAAAATGATGCGAGAGAGAGAGAGAGAGAGAGAGAGAGAGGGAGAGAGAGAGATAGATACATAGAAATAATGTATTTAACATCGTGGCGTTTGAATCATTTATAAATCGTTTGTAACGATTGTTGTTTGGCACGAGCTAAAGTCAAATCTTTTACATGTGGAATAAGTTTTGTTTGTTCTAGTAGTTTAGCACCAGTATCGCAAGGTGTGCCATCTAAATCGGTAAATATTACAATATTGTCGTGCCTTAATTGTAGAGAGTCTCGTGAGACTCCTACATTTTTGTTATCATATTTAAGTTATTGTTTGTTCTTGGTTGTGTCTGTGGAGAGTATAGTCGTTCGTAGTCACTAGAGTTTTCACTGTCTGTATTTTCGTCCTCTAGTGTTGGTGTTGCTAAACGTGACGTGTTGTCGAGGTCATCTGTGTCGTCAGCTGTCACGTCGGGGTCACTGTCCTCGTTATCCGTCATCGTGTCCTTAGTTTCAAAATGAATGGTACTATCGTCGGAATCGTATGTGTTTATAGGAAGTACTTTTTTAGTTTCTATCTGATTTCGTGATAGGGCGTCAGCGTTAGCATTCGCAGTTCCTGGCTTATAAATGATTTTAAACGTATACTCAGCCAATTTCAGACTCCACTTAACTAATCTTGATGTCGGGTCTTTTACCGACTTTAGCCAAACTAGTGGTTTGTGATCAGTTATGAGGGTAAATTCTCGGCCGTACAAATATGGCCTAAAATAATTCGTAGCGAAAACTATTGCCAATAATTCTCTTTCAATAGTTGAATAATTCATTTCAGCTTTATTTAAAATTCGCGAGCAATAGGAGATGGGTAAATCCTTACCGACGGGGCCTTGACTCAACACGGCGCCGATTGCATAACCGGATGCGTCTGTTGTGACGTTAAAAGGCAAAGAGAAACTTGGATATTGTAAAATTGGTTCTTTGCACAAGGCATCACGCAGTGAGCAAAATGCGTTTTCTTGGATGGATTCCCATCTGAATAGAGCCTCCTTTTTAAGTAAATCTGTTAAAGATTTTGCTACTTTTAAAAAAGCTGGTATAAATCTTCTGTAATATCCAGCAAGACCTAAAAATTGGCGAATTGATTTAATATTGTTGGGACGCGGAAATTCTTTTACTGCTTTAAATTTTTTTGGATCAGGCTTTACGCCGTTTTCTCCTATAATATGGCCCAAATAAGCTACTTCTCGTCTGAGGAATTCGCATTTATCGGGCTGCAGTTTTAGATTTGCTATACGAAGACAATGCGCGAGTTTATTAAATTTCGCTTGATGCTCATTGAGTGATCTCGCGTAAAGAACCACGTCGTCCAAATATACAAACATTTCTTCGCCTTGTAAACCGGTCAAGACATGGTCCATTAACCTCTGAAAGGTTGCTGGAGCGTTTTTTAAACCAAATGGCATTCTATTAAATTCATAATGACCATGCAGGGTCCAGAAGGCTGTCTTGGCGCTGTCATCCGGATGCATTTCGATTTGATGAAATCCGGATTTCAGGTCAAAAGTAGAAAAATATTTTGCCGCGCCGAGTTGGTCAAGTATCTCCGTAATATTTGGTATAGAGTACGCATCTCCTACCGTTTTTTCGTTAAGATTCCTATAATCGATCACCATCCGCCACTTTGGGTTACCTTTTGAGTCAGACTTTTTCGGTACTATCAAAATGGGTGAATTATAAGGTGAAAGAGATGGTCTTATTATGCCATCGTTGAGCAACTCCGAGGTTTGTTTCTTTACTTCTTCGTTATGTATTGGCGGAAATCTATATTGTCTGGTGTGCACCGGAATGTCATCGGTAGTAATTATTCGATGTTGTAAAAGGTTGGTGCAACCAAGCGGTTCGCCAGGAAGATGAAAAATATCTGCGTTTTTGTCTAATAATTTGGAAACAGATTCTGCCTCTTCTGTATTTAGGTGATCAAGGCGAAGGAGTGTTCTAACAAAGTCTGGTCTGGAGAAGGTTGGAGTTTTAGGAGATTCTTGAATTTTACTTGTTTCAGTTGGATCAGCGCAAGGTGATACGGATATATTATAAAGGTTGTGCAAGCATTCGTTTAAGTTATCAACTTCGGATGTGGATTTATAGGAATCACATGGTAAATTTGGAAGAGTTCCTATACTATATGCCAAGAGTTCCAATTTTGGAGTTTGTAGTGAAACAAATCTCGAAGTTGTATTGATGAGTCTGAAATAGGCTTTTCGATCTATGTTTTCTACCAGTGCTTCGCCGGCATAAATTCCCTTTGGAAGCTGTATTCGCGGAATATAACCATCTTTAACATCGGCGTTTATAACGTGGCAGAAAATTACCCTTGAAGTTCTAGGTGGTATGCTAACCTTGTCGCCGACCGTAAATGGAATTTTTTTATTCTTTACTATAAGCACTTCCTTGATATAGTCGACATTTGTCGGAATGGAACGAAGGAACTCGTTGCCTAATATTCCATCTGTAGAAATAGGGAAGTGATCGTCTATTACGTGAAATGTGGTCTTCTCTCCGAAAATAACGAGTTCGACAGTACCTAACGTTTTTTGTGTGTCGGGAGAGATACCAGTCAGTTGAACTATTCTTTTTGTGTTTATAATTGTCTTTTTAGTTAAATTTTTTATTTTAATTAAGTTAATATCCGCGCCTGTGTCTATCATAAGTGTCACTTCTTCTCTCAACTGTGGAGAAGTCGCGGTGACACATGGAGCCGTCCAAATATTATTTTGTCTTATGTGTTTGATTTCGACGGACCCGCTTTCGGACTCGGACTCCGTGGACGCTGTTTCGGTGTTGGGGAACGACGAGCGTCGTCCGTCGTCCCCTTCACTCCGTTTCCCTGATTCCGTTTTTCTAATTGATATTTTAATTTTCGACAATCAAATATTATATGTCCTAAGGTTTTACAGTAAGAGCATTTCTTTGGACTTTTATATCCCGTCTTTGTTAGGGAGGTTGAACGGTTTGGGGAGGTCCGACCGACTTATTTGAATTATCTTGTCTCTTTTTTATACATCTATTCTCCGTGTGGCCTTGTCTTTGACAGTAGTCACATACCGCTTTTTTAAAACAGTCGCCTTCTTTATGACCAGGCCTTTGACAGTGCTCGCAAACTATGTTTTCGTTAATTTGTCGTATATTAGCCACACGATTTCTAGATGTAGGTGAGGCGTTTCTTTTCTCATCGTCTTTAATTTGCCTATCGATTTTTAAAACACTCATCAATGCTGCGCGGAAATCTGTAAGCTTCTCGAAACATATCGCGGTACGATAATTGCTTGGTAACCCGCGAATGAAGGCGTCGAGGCCTTCTTCTTCGATTTTTCTTTCCACTCTCCTCTCAAGACGACCGACTTGTTTCGCTTCTTCTTCTATTATCGATTGTGTTAGTTCTCTAATCCGACTAAAATAATCTAGGACGTGTTTTCCTATCTTTTAAATTCTGTAGCTAGTTGCCCTCTAAAATAATTGGAACTGTGTGTAGGCGAGAACGCGTCTTTAAGTATTTCAATTAGCTGTTCGACTCTTGTAAATTTAAGACCTTCTACCACTATGTACGCGTGTCCGCTTAATTTAGATACGATCAAACTGGTTAATGATGTCTCTGTTTGGTCAGTATTGTCGGACGGAAGAGAATCCAAAGCCCTTCTGCAAGCTCTTATAAATTGCGAAACTGAAATATTATTACTGTCGAATTTCTGTACGGCTTCTGCTATTTCACGTAATTTTACGGATGTATTCACCGCTCGTGGTGCAGGTAAGGGTGGAGAGTTTTGAGTAACTCTCCTTAAAGATTCCAATTCGCGTCTTAAGTATTTGATTTCTGCTTGTTGGTCGTTATTAGTTTCTACCCTAGTTGAATTTAAATTTTGTCTCACGGATAGTTGTGGAGAATTTGGTCGTGATATATTAGGTGTTCGAGAGAGTGTAACGTATGGATCTACCGGCGTCTGTACCCCTTGGTAGCCACGAAACCCGCCAACGTCCGTACCTAAGGATCCCTGTGATTCGTTTTCCCTAAGTTCAAGCTGACGTGCCCTTAACTCTACTTCTTTTCTTTGAGATGTTAGTTCTTCTTGCTGTTTGCTTAAATCGATCTGCATCCTAAAAAGTTTCTCTTGATACTGTATTATTTCGTCCATTTTCTTATTTAACATAAACTCCTTTTCAATAATTCCTCCTTCGATACCCTCTAAATCTTCGAGGGATAATTGTGTGTCGGATCTGACGCGTCTTTGTTCAGATGCCATTTTTAAGTATAATTATTGTAAAGTTAAATTTAAAATTTATTAATGTTACTGTGAATTAAAATTATTTTGAAACGAAAAATTAATATCCGTATGATTTAAATATATATATACTAATTTCTATCCAGTCGTTCGAAAGAAAAAAAAAATTTGAAATGGCAAATACTCTTTTTTTGGCTATCTTAAGAGTTTAAATTTATAATAGAATTTTAATATTTAAATCTATCAAGAACTCACGGTTCTTAGTGTGAATTAATCAAGCAAATAAAGCAAAGCTCCTTGTTTTGGCGATCCCACCGCTGCCACCAGTTTTTACTTCCTGTGACGTCCCAGATGGGGTTGTCAAAAAGGAGTAAGAAACAATTTTTAATTTTCCTTTTTCCCGGTCAATCTTTTCCAGAATTTACTCGGTTAGGAAGAGTGCCCTGTTTTGAGTCAATCCGTGGAGCCGGACTTTATTCGGGATCTAGGCAAAAGGAACTTTTATCCCAAAATAAGTAAAATCTTTTACTTACCTTGGGGCTGCTGCTCAATAGGTGTTGAAGATGGTTGATAGATGTGATTTCGTCAGTGATTTGGATTGACTTCCCTGATAATAATTGAGGATTTTGGCCAACAGTATTTTAATTCCAAATCACAACACACGATATAAGGTAAAAACAAAATATTCTAAATAACAGTTGATATTAAAAATTATACACTGAGTTTACACAACTTATGTTCGCAATATTAGAAAGAAAACGACGTGTCACAGAGCAAACGTAACTTAACGCAGTATATTAAAGATGCGAGAACGTTCCCTTATAATAGTTGTACAAAAATATTCAAGATTATATCTTAAAGTAGAGTTGATGTTTTATAAGTATAAGGTTTGTCGATAGACTAAAGAAAAAGAAACTATAAAAAAAAAGAAATTTATCGAGTATGAACTATAATGAGCAAGTAACTATTATAAATGAAAATGCGCTTAAATCTTTTCCCACTTTTATACTTTCTCTCCTATATTTAAATATCGTAGTTAGCTACAGATCACGTGATCGACGTGCGATCACGCGATCACGCGAACGACGCGCGATCACGTGCTCCGCATGCTTGGATCACGTGATCGACGTTTACGACTACGTACGCAAAGGAATAGATCACGTGATCAGCGTGTTTATTAATAGACAAAGAAAAAGGAATGGATCACGTGATCGGAGTGTTCTCTTTTAATTTCTTATATTAATCTTAAAATATATATATTATTAAATATTGTTACAATATAAATATAGTATAATAATAAATAAAAATAATTATATTAATTATATTATTAAATATATAATATAATTTAATATAAATACATTATATATTATTATATAAAATATATATAAATATGTGTTACGATAGAGTTGAGAACACTTACATATCGCGTAAAGTCGTCGTTAAGACGTTATACATGGTTGTTTACGATCGACTATTTCTAAACTCTTACTTTATTAAATTTTGTTTTTATACTATTATTAGCATATATATATATAATACTAAATTATATATATATATATAATATAATTTTATTATTAATATATTATTATCCTTTCTTATATTAAAACGATGGTCATTCATGGAAATGCCTATAAAGTTAACAATCGGGTAAACGTCGTCACTAGGACGTGACAATATCCTAACAAACATCCGCACGCACTCACACTAGTGCAGGCGCTAACGTGCACGAGCCCGCATAAGACGTTTACAATTGGCCAGTCCTGACGGTGACCGCCCTCGGTCACTAGACCATCACACATACATAAAGACGAAACGTAAAATGAACATGAACATAAGGTTAATACATACATAAGAAGTACATGAATACAAACAGAAGAATGCAATCAAAAATTAACACATAAAGAAAAGTAATAATCTGGAAGAATAAAATATAAGATAATCCATGCATAAGAAATACAATTAAAATAAACACAAACGCAAGGCTAGTATAAAAAGTCCTAAAAATACTAATATAAAAGGGACTAAAGATTAAATAAACGCGTACATAAGAAATAAAATCACTCGGATACAATATTTCTCTCTCCTTTTTTCTCTCCTTCTTTTTTTTTTTTCTTTTCGATCTAATCAAAACTAAAATAATATTCATTCTTACAAACATGAAGCGAGATGCGATATCGGTGATAATCTTAAAAAGGAAATGAAATGAACATAATAAAATTGGATTTTAATCGTAAGGATAAAATACACTAAATATAAACTTTTAACAGTCGGTACACTATCTTTAAGGAAATAAAATGAAATGAAACATAATTGAGTTTTAATCATAAGGATAAAGTATACTATAAACTCGAGATTGTTCTCTTTTCTCTCTATTCTTTGGCCTGTTCTTTTCCTCGCCAAGGACGCATGTTACAATATTCCCATGTTCCCTGATACGGTCTTTGAGATATTTGGAAGCCTCTATATCGGCAACTACATATCTATCGTTTCGTAATTTTTTTAACTTCGTACGGACCCCTAAATTTGGTATCAGTTTTTTCCGATCCTACAGTGCTATCAAATTCCTTACCAACATAATCACCGACATTAATTCTGACTGTATCTTATAATGGCGTTTGTCATAATACCTCTTGTTATAATTTTGCTTCTCAGCCATTCTATCTTCTGCCTTATTCCTAATTGCTTTTGAATCGCGTTAGCTATTCGCGATGGTGTTTCTAAATAACTACGGACATTATCGACATGTCACCCCTCTGGGTCACACCGAATAATAATTTATTAGGAGATTCCCCGGTTGATGCATACGGACCGTTATTTAAAGCGTATTCAATATCCGTTAAAAATTGATGCCAATCTTTTCCCGATTTGTCATTTAATTTGGCTAACAAAGGCGCTATAACTAATTTATCCCTTAACTCTTCCATTGCTCGCAGGTGCTCCTTGTCGAAAGCGAAGGTAACATTCTTTTTAAGTAAGTCATAAAGTCGTTTCGCCGTAAGGGCGAATCCTTCTACAAATTTTCTAAAATAGGCACATAATCTTAAAACCCTTTGTACGCCCCTGACATTAAGTGGTATCGGGGAATTTTCAATAGCCGCTACGCAACTTACAGTCGGCTTGATTCCTCCTTCTAGCAAATCTTCTATTATTTCCAGAACTTGGTTTTTCTCGAAAAACGATAAGCGACGGGGAGAGAAATGAAATGGCTGATGCTCTTGTAATGTTAATTTCGGCTCCATGCTTATTCTAGGTTTTTCCGGACGAGGTGTATTTAAGTAATTACCTTTAAGATTTCCTTTAAATCATTTGTATTTCCACCGCGATTTCGGTATAATGTCTAATTCGGTAGTTTGATTATTGGTTGAATCATTTATTTCTATATTCATAATCTGATCAATCACTACCTCTTCTTCGGAGCGTTTATCTTTTCTGCTAAAACCTAATCCACATTTTTTTAACGCGTCGCGACCTAAAATAACGGAGTTCACCATTGTAGTATCCGATACTACCAACAGACGAGTGTCAACCCTTTCGCCGTCATCTAATTAAACTAACTCGTTACGAGCCGTTACTTGCAGACGACTATGATTAACACCATAATATTCTCTTCCGAGTTCCAGCGCAGAGTCGATCGGTCCCATCACTACCCTTTCTTATGAAACTAACGGGGCTGCCGGAGTCCAATAAGGTGTTTAGTACTAAGATGTAGTGTATATTGCCTGAATCGACACCATAAGTTATTTTCCTGATGTAGTCGTCATCGGTGGTCACGTTCCTGGTGACGCTGTGGACTTCGCAACACTTCTCGGGCTTTCTGGTCTAAGATGTCAATTTTACCGCACTTGTAGCAGCTGCCTCTATCCCTCTTCGGACGATGGCAGTTCCCCGCAAAATGTCCTCTCTCTCCACAGTTGAAGCATCTGGCATAAGTTTCCTCCGACGGCCTCTTATGGTCAATCGGTTTTCTTTTTCCTTCTCCCGTCGGCCGCCTTCTTCGTATTTTGTAGGACTTCGAGGGCCCGTCGCTCGCATCCTTAACCCGGCGTATAGCGCAATACTTTCGAAAGCCGTCAGCAACGACTCCTGGTCTCGGAAACCAATCATCCAGGCCTGGTTTCTTAATGCAATGTCTAGAATGCCGTCTATCGCATACACCAAAATTTCTTGTTCTGGGAGGGTGATTCGGTAACCCAGAATCATTTTGTCATGTAGGTAATCTCTAAACGACTCGTTGCTATTTCACCTACGTTCCTCAAACTGTCTTCTCAACGTGATAACACTTTGTCGCGAGCTAAACATCTTCCCTATTGCTGCTAATAATTCCTCCATTCCTTAAGTCACGAGTCCGGGTTTTGAGTGAAACCATCGCAATGCTTTTCCCTTCAATTTTAGAATATTATCATAACAATTTCAGTATCCCAAAGCTGGTGCATTCGTTGTATATAGCGCACTCGTCTCTCCCAGACGGTAAAGGTACCAAGGCTTCAATCAAAAACGTCGATCATATCAAAAATTACACTTAAGCTAACCTCGCGGTGTCGATCATTCACTCTTGGTCGTGTTCCGTTGTTCCTCTGAGTTGCCCGACCTCACGCATAAGGTCTTCTACCTGCCGACGGAGACTTTCAACTTCGCCGTCTTCAGTTGCCGGTGTTTCTAAGGCGGTCGCTCCGTCGTCGTAAGTTTTATCTAAGATGGCTTCATCCTTTAATGAGGTTCAGCTAAATCTAATCTTGCCATAAGCTCGGCTTTGGTGCCGCACGTCGCCAAGCTTGAGTGCGTAACTTTTCTCTTAGCTCGGTTACTGTAAGTTTGCGGGTTTTTGCCATGTTTCTTTATTTTCGTAGACAGTTTCAATGCAAATGTTTTCTAAATTTTTTAGACTTTAAATGTTAAGTCACTCAAACACGTAAGTTCACTAATAACATCACTAATAACGTAATAGATTCAATCCCACTTTTCATAACACACGCGCGAATCGCGAATTTCTAATTTAGCGAGTTTGAATCCCACTTCTAAAATTTGTAAACTCTACAGCACATAAGATTTCATAAGACCGACAAAAACTGAACTAACTCACACACTGCTCCTCTATTGTCCGACTGCCCTTTTATACTTTTCCATCGAACAACGGAGCATCGGCCCACCCTCCACCGGTGACGCATACAGCCGCTGTTCTTCAAACTTAATCTTAAGAATATCGATATCCTAAACAAACATCCGAACGCACTCACACTAGTGCAGTTACCAACCTGCACGAACCTGCATAAGCGTTTACAATAATTAATACTCTCTAATCATCTCGAATCTTAATAACAATTTTTACTTCTTTTATATCCTCGTCTATTTCTTTACAGATTATTGTTAATTACCGTGAGCAATTAATAGGCTACAACGCAGAGATAACATATCAAATCTAACGTTTGCACAAACATGAGGAAGCTGAAAGCTTTCTTCAAAATCGTATCCAATCTGTAATGAAATTACATTCAATCTTCGCATTCCCCTTATATATTATCAATATTGTTTTCAATGAATCTAAATTAATAATACAAATTACAGTAAGACAATTATTTAAAGTTATTAAAAAAAGTTATTTAAAACCGACGAGGAACAAAAATAAATTGACACGTTTAAATTTTACTTTATCATTCCTCCGGGGATGTGTTTTTTTTCCTTCCCCTTGATTCCTTCCTTTCTTCTTTCTTCCCTTCTCACAGTTTTTCTTCTTTTCTACTTTTTTTACTAATATTTAGTTTATTTAACATTTATTTTACATTTATTTCTTCAAGAAATCCAATTGTCTGCGAATGGAACTTTATGTGCTCCATCGATTTCGAATTTACTAGAGACTTCTGAACAATTGACTCAGCCTCTGATTAACGGTACAAATTTATACAATTTAAAATTCACAGCAATAACTAATAGTACTGCTAATTATTATTTTTGAACTTATAATTCTTTTTGGTACGTTTGGGAATTTGGTCTTTATTTTTTTACTTTTACTTCTTCAAGATGCATTGTTGTCTACTGCATCAGATGACTATCACAACTATATTACTGTGCAAGCTGATGTGCATTTGGAAAATTCTTCTATGCCGTGTCATCATCGTATAAAATCAAAAAACATTACATTAACAAACATGGAGCAAAGTTCACGATCTCAAGCACGAAATAATCAATATTTAGCTGTTGCTTCGATACATGTATTGTCTAATCAAGATATTGTACCGGATGAATTCGTTAAACCAAGACACACTCATGAATCAGGAATTTCCTCAATCAGATGTACCCTCTATTTACTCTAACTCTTTAGACCAGTTAGTAATTAATCATTCCACTGGTGAGCAAATTGATATGGATTTAGATCCTTTTTTACCATATAGCAATTATCATCAATTTAAAAGAGTTCATAAGGAATTAAAATAAAATCTTTTGCAATTTATTTGATTATCCATGCTCAGTATGTGAAAGATTGTGGTTTAAAAGGATATAAAAGTGCTATCTAATGAACATAAGGATATTCTAATACAATTTATACCCAATGTACCTATGGAAAATACAAAGCTTTGAAATACATGCATACAAGCTTTAAACAAGAAAATATTCCTCTTATATCAAATTATAACGGCTTTAAATATCCAGATGTACCTTAGCATCTACCACCTTTATATTAGTTTTTGAAAGATTATTTCGCTTCGTATTTCTTTATTTCAGATCAGACGTCTGAGACATGTGAATAGTAAATACGCTAGTTATGGTCAATTATTTAAACTGCCTGTATCAGTTAATACAATGGTCAAATCTATTCAAAGAAATATCGATAACGATTTTGCATAAATGTACATATTAAACGTAAGAAACTTGATCGATCTAGCTACTTACATGGCATTGTTAGCAAGCGTACAAAAGCTTGGCTACAATTTTAAATACCGTCTCAATTGTATAGAATGTGCGACATTAAAATTGATGATTCATATTTTAATGATAATCAAATTCACGAAAAAGTATGACAAAATGATGTCAGCGAACACATTCTGTAGAAGAGAGTCTTATGGCGTACAAACAAACATTAATGTGGGATAAAGAACAATATTTACGTATTGCAACTGGCGAAGAAAATTTACCTCTAATTTTATTATTTGATGAATTTTCTTATTTCTTATTTCTTATTTAATTATTTTTTCTTATTTTATTTCTTATTTTAATTAAACCCTTCTTCTTCTTCATGTATAAATAAATTAGATTATACTTATTTTTTCTGCAGTTATTTTTGAGGTTGTTGATGGTATATTCATTTTAGTAGGCCAAATAAGTATAACTTCTGACCTGCGTACATAAGTACACACACCAGTTTTTTTTTATTTTTTCAGTGATCGAAGATATTCCCGAAGGATGCATTTACAATCAATGTCGTACGACTTGCAAATGATACGAAAAAATTCCAAAAATTTGTCACCAGAAATCGACAGATTGTACGATATTATTTAATATTTTTTTATATATTATTATTACTTTGTAAGAAAAGAACATGTCGTTTTTTCTTTTCAGAATTTTAACTAACAATTACATTCAAAGAATTCCAGCTGATTCACTCGCGAAATAAACGCAACTACTTTGCTGTTAGCTACTTTTTATTACATTTTTATTGATTTTTAATTATGTTTGTCTATACGATTTTCCTATTTGTTGGATATATCGATTATAATGACATAAACGAGATAGATCGTAAATCAAAAAAAGTTAATTTCGCTTTAAGTAAATTTACAAAAAAAGAAAAAAAGAAATTGTACGTTATTAATAATAAATATTACATGATAAATATTATCTCCCCGCTAGTATCCTATCGAAAATAAATTAAGCGTTATCAAACTCGGAGATTTAGCTGGTCTAATTAATTTGGAGACTCTCAGTGCCAAGGATAATCGATTAGTGGCTGTTGATTTATAAAAAAAAATAGTACGAGTTTAGATTTGATGTGAGTAAGATACTCGATACGATATTTTTTAGCTTAAAAAGAAAAAAAAACAAGAGAAAAAAAAATCCCATAAAAACGTATTTCTTTCAGAGATTTTCGCAAGAATTTCTTGCGAATTTCTTCTTTCGAACCAATTTCAAGCTTCGACGTTTGCCCGTTTTAAGAGGAATGTAAGTCCTCGAAGACTGTTTGTTAAATTTAATATCCGAGCACGATAACATATACGTCGTTATAAGTAGATTATAGTTACATTGCAGAATGTTGAGTGAGAATTATTTCGAGACCATAACAGCGGATATGTTCGACGGTGTACCTGCTTTACAATCGTTGTAAGTATTAAATTGAGACGTATTTTTACTAATAAAAAAACTAGTGTGTGTACTTATGTACGCACGTCAGAATTTATATTTCTTTGGCCTACCAAAACGAATATAGCATCAATAACATCAAAAAAACCTTCAAAAAATAAGTATATTATTATTTATTTATACACGAGGAAGAAGAAGGGTTTAATTAAAATAAGAAATAAGAAATAAAAAACTTGGTTAAGCAAATACAACAAGGTTCAATGCTTTATTTGCTCGTCAGGGAAAAGCCTTGTTGCATAAAAACCCTGGATGATAATTTAAATAATTTAAATATCTTCAATATTTATATATATATATATATATATATATATATACATACAATTTATACATATTAAAATTTAATTAATTCACGTTTATTAGTTGATCTGTTTGTGATTTTATGGCTATGTGAGTTACAAGAGGCTTATGGTAGCTAAAATATGATACAAATAGTCTAGTTGAAATGTTTTCTAAATATCGTGTAAATACAGCATCAATTGTAGTACCATATCGGGTTGTAGGAATTATTCTGTCATTATTTATTAAAAGATTAAAATCTTCACGTAAAAAGTTGATGAGTACATCAGAATTTTACGAGTTAAAGTTATAATTGAAATCTCTACTTAAAATAATTGGTAACTTATCCTTGCCTTTACCCATATATGGTGTTCTATATGCTGTGTATGGAGATAGCACCCGTTCCAAGAAATGAATAATATTTTCAATTCTTTGATTTGGAGAAATATAAACTGCTATTGACACAATTATTTTACCATCTTCCGTTGTACACTCTGCTATACAAAAATAACCCAGTGATGATATAGCAGTACTAACAAAATCGGACTGTCTCACAGTCATGTCGATATTAGTAATCAGAAAGTTAGTTGTATCATTCGCATTGTGATAGATAGCAACTCCTCCAGCTCGAACATTTGGTCGTTTGTATTGAATTATACGATTGAAATTTGGTATACTAACAGACTCGTTATCATGTAACCAAGTTTCACTCAACATTAAAATTTTAGATTCTTGTAAAATAGAATCAATCATATCCTTTGAGTGAGCTCGCAAACTTTGACAATTTAAAGTATACAGTGTCAAACCTTTCCTTTGGTTCATAAAATGTTGGATGTCTTTACTCATTGTCACTAAGCGATTATTTGAGAGTCTCTTATATTCATCTTGAAAACTAATCATTGCAGTTGATGGTCTTCGGCTGTGATAAAAAGTATTATCATTATCTTTTGCTGTAATGTATAAGCCCTCGATAGTTGTTACGCGTGACAAAGCGACATAGACTAATGTCAATTGATGTTTTTTAACATATTCATAAACAAATTCGGGATATGTGCTCCCTTGTGATTTGTGAATTGTCGTCGCACAAGCACAAATTAGAGGTAAATGTGAACGCTTAACGTTAATTGTTTTATTGTTATTAAGAGAAATAGTTGCAGATCTACGTCCGATCAGCATTGCTGTTTTTTTATTCTGAATAGCAGCAACATGTCAAGCCACTTTCTTTTTGATTTTCTGGCCAATCTGTAGTGTATGCGGAAACTCAAGCCACACAACATTTACTTCTCCATCTTCATTGTATTCAATATGAACTAGTTTACCTACAGCTCCATTTGCTAGACCATCAGACACATCTATGTTTTTCGTTATCGTGTAGAAAACATCCTTCACAAATATAATTTCGTAAGGCAATCCTTCAGTATCAATTAATGACATTCTGTGCAGCTTTTGGCGAAAAGAAGCTATTTGATCTGCTGATGTACAACCAGTGAATACATCTTTTCCTATTGAAGTAATTTTGTCTTGTGCAAGATTTAAAATTTTATTGTTATATCTTTTTACAGCTTCATTTGTATTAAATAATCGAATTCCATTCGGACATTTAGTTTTTGCTTCTTCAGTAGTTACAAAACGTGATTCTAATAAAGCTAATTCAAAAACGCTAAGTTGTTCACCGCTTCCAATTTTAGTTAATATAGAAGAAAACTACTAATTTGCTTGCCTCATTACTTGGTCTAACACAAAAAATTTTAATCCTCGCCACAAAATAGGTCCAACAATCCTTTGTTTTTGTTGTTTATATATTGGAGTAGCTTTAACTGGAGGTAATTGGCGTAAATCTTCAATAAGAATAATATCTAAACAACCAAAATTAGTGTTGAAATTTCCTGTTATTTGCATTAAACGTGAATCAATTTAAGCAAGTAGTTCAGCACTAATCATACTGATTTCATCAATGATTAAGACCTTCACGTATTTAAATAATGCTCTATATTGATGAACTATTTCGATACTTAAAGAAAGTAACTTTGACAGAGATATTTTTAAAGCAGTATGTATAGTTGTTCCATCTATAGCGACAGCAGCTTTACCTGTTGAAGCACAAGCAATATAAGAGTTGCAATATCCATCGTTATCAGTGTATCGGTTGTAAATCTCCGTGAGAATTTTTATAACGAAAGTTTTACCACATCCTGCTGCACCCGTAAAGAATATTTGAAATGGATCACGATTTGTAGTTAATAGAGTTGAAATAACATGTAGCAAAAGCTCTCTTTGCTTATCGTTTCTCTTCAACTCACAAAATTGAATATGGGGCATTAAATTTTCTCGTTTTTTAGCAATAGGACAAAGTTTTTTAAGTACAGCTAAGCGAAGATCGCTGTTTACATCGGAAATAGGATCGTTACATAAATTTCGAAATTGATTAGGATCAAGCATAACATGAGCAACATCTTGCATTTCATTATTATCTTGAATACCATTTTCTCGACATAAATTTCGACAAATTTCGATAGTTTTATGGATATCCAAGTTAGATTCAAATTCTTTGCGTTTAATTAAAATTACATCTTCATAATTGTTGTATATTTCAATGAATTTCATTTCAGCGAGTATTTCTTCATCTTCATTTCTAAATGGAAAATGTAAAGATACCATTTCACGTTTATAATTTTTCAAATCTTGTCCCATATCATAATTTCTATAACGAATAATACGTGGAACTTTTATTTTCGTGTACATATTGTTGGGTTTAATGTTATAATTAGCAACCAATTGAGCAAGTGTTACATTTTCCAAATCCTGGTGACGGTGTTCATATTTATCAAAACAATTTTCCTTCCAAATATCTGTAGAATCTTCTCCAATACCTATCGCTATCTTATCCAATATCTAATTGTTTACGTGTTTTTCTTATTCTTTGACAATCAATTGGCCACATAGTTTGAATGGTGGCAACAATAAGAGAACTTTTTTGCAATAGCTCCTGCAGTAAATACCAAGCAGCCTCTTGACTAGTTATCTCTACACTGTTTAGCATATTAACGCCTAATTTTCTGGTTATTTCTACAATGTCAAAATCAGGATTTTCATTCATAGGTTCAATAATCTTACGTTGTAGGTGGCTAATACCACGGTTGGTTTTATTTACATACTCTGCAACGTAATTGGCACATGAATATTCTTCAGTGATAAACTGGATATCTGTATTAGATTTTAAAATATTAAATATAAACGGATTGATCGGGTTATGCCATTTTTCACAAGGTTGACGTCTGATAAAAACTCTGGGACTATTAAGTTATAATCTTTATCAGAAGTGATATTGTTATTTTCATAAAATGAATCTATATCTGAGTAATTATTATTTTTGAGATTAATCCAAATAGCTTTTGAACGTTAATGATAATTTTTAAAATGCAGCTCATCTTTTTGCATGGGTGATTATATGACAGTAGACCTACTAGGCATAAAAGGTGCTTCAAATCTGCATTGCTGCGGTTTATTTGCCACTATTTTTTTGTAACATGTAAACGTATGCTTGTGTGTTTTTAGTTTAATGTTACTTGATGCTTCTTGAGATGAAACAGATATTAGGTTATTAATTAATACAATGGCATCCAGATTATTTTTATCAAGTGCATTTTCTGGAGCGTTAGCCAGCCACATTAGTATGTGAGCGTGTGGACTACCACGAAGCTGGAATTCAATACGTTTGAAATAATGTACAACATAGTATTTTCCAAAAGGACTGAATTTATGAGATTTTAAAATTTGTAACAGCACAATGACCAATTTGTTGAAATTTATAGCACACGTAACTGCATCCTCATTGATAAGTGATGTTTTATCAAGATAATGTAAGAGTTCAGCAGATTCTTCAGAAATATTTTCGCCGTTGTGTTTGAATTTATAAAGCTTTTGGAGAAAATCATTCCAACCAATTTCATTGGCACTCACAGTAAGGAAAATAGTTAGTTTACCCAACTGTCTAATCATGGCAAAAAGGTCTTTTTTACGATCCATCCAATACCACATTGAATTTGGAATAGCTCTTAGAAACGCAAGATTGGTTTCGATACAATCGTTAATGTATTGTTCATCTTCAATTTGTTTTCTAGTAATTTTAGTATCTTCACTAACGTTTTTAAAAGCAACTGTTAGAGAGTCACGGACTCGAATCCTCATAATCTTCATTGCCATATACAATAAATGATAAGGTGTAACTGCACGACGATAAGATCTTCTAAGCTCACTAGTAGCCATCATAAATGGTGTTACTTTAAAGCTATCTCTAAAATTACGGAACTGACCAAGGTAAATTGCAGGAAAAAAAAGATCAAATGCACGTTCATCAAATAATAAACTTTGAGGTAAATTTTCTTCGCCAGGTGCAATACGTAAATATTGTTCTTCATCCCACATTAATATCTGTTGGTGCGCCGTAAGTCTCTCTTCTATAGGAATGTGTTCGCTGACATCATTTTGTTCAACTTTGTCGTGAATTTGATTATCATTAAAAAATGAATCATCAATTTTAATATCGTACATTCTATACAACGGAGACGGTATTAAAAATTGTAGCCAAGCTTTAATTGTACGCTTGTTAACAATGCCATGTAAGTAACTAGATCGGTGAATTTTCTTACGTTTAATATGTACATTTACACAATAATCGTCATCAATATTTCTTGGAAGAGATTTGACTATTGTATTAACTGAAACAGGCACGTTAATTACTTGACCATAAATGCCGTATTGACCATTCACATGTCTCAGACGTCTGATCTGCATAAAAGGAATACGAGGCGAAATTAATCTTTCAGAAACTAAATCTAAAGGTGGTAGATGCTGAGGTACATCTCGATATTTGAAGCCGTTATATGTTGACAGTACTGGAATATTCTTCTTGTTTAAAGCTTGTATGCATGTATTACAAAGCTTCGTATTTTCCATAGGTACATAAGGTATAATTTGTGTTAGAATATCCTTATGTTCAATAGATGGCTCTTTTAAATCATTTTTAAACCACAATCTGTCACATACTGAGCATGGATGTCCCAATGAATTGTCCAAGAATTTTATTTTAAATTCCTTATGAGCTCGTTTAAATTGATGATAATTGCTATATGGTAAATCCATATCTATTTGCTCGCCAGTGGAATGATTAATTACTAACTGGTCTGAAGAGTTAGAATAAATAGAGTTTACATCTGATTGAGGTAATTCCTGATCCATTATTGTAGCCTGGTTTAACGAAATGCATTTTTCATCCAGTACAATGTCTTGATTAGACAATACATGTATAATAGAAGCGTCATCTAAATATTGATTATTTCGTTCTCGAGATCGTGAACTTTGCTCAATGTTTGTTGATGTTATGTTTTTTGATATTATACGTTGATGACACGGCATAAAAGAATTTTCCATATGCACATCAGCTTGCACAATAATATAGTTGTGATTGTTATCTTTTGCAGTATACAACGATGCATCTTGAAGAAGTAAAAGTAAAAAAAAAAGACAAAAATCCCAAATGTATCAAAAGAAGTATAAATTAAAAAATAATCATTAGCAGTACTATTATTTATTGCTGTGAATTTTAAATTATATAAATTTGTACCGGTAGTCATAGGCTGAGCCGATGGTTCAGAAGTCACTAGTAAATTCGAAGTCGATGGAGCACATAAAGTTCCATTCGCAGACAATTGGTTTTATTGAAGAAATAAATGCAAAATAAATGTCAAAAAATAAAATAAATGTAATAACTTCAAATAACTTCAAATAACTTTAAAACATAAAGACCAAACAAAAAGAAACAATAATTAGCAATAATATTTGTTATTGCTGAGACATTTAAATTATTTAAATTTGTACCAGTAGTCACAGGCTTAGTTGATTGTTCGCAAAGAAAATTAGAAGTTGACGGAGTACATAAAATTTCATTCGCAGGCAATTCATATGCTTTTTGAATCATTTTTCTTCGCAGCCAATGAACCCAACAACGTTTTGCATTAGCGCGCATTATGTTTTCCTTATTTTCCTCATTATTATCCTTATTTTCCTCATTATTTTCCTTATTTTCCTGATTCCTTTTCCTACGAAGACGATAATCTCTACATTTCTCTGCATTATTTATAGGCATATTGAAAACTTAAAAAGAAATTGAAATGTATACTGATCCTGGTCAATAAGAAAGCTGCAAGAGATTATAGTTTAATAATAAATTTAAAATTAAAATAATTAAAATAATTAAAATAATTAAAATAAAAAGAATAAATTTTCAACAATAATTAATAACAAATAATAAAATTTAAACTATAGATAAATGTGAACGCTTAGTCTTAATTTTTGTATTGTTGCTAAAGAGAATTGTTTGAGATCTACGTCCGATCGACATTATTGTTTTATTAATTTAAATCGCAACGTGTTCAGCAACTTTCTGTACGATTTTCTAGCCATTTTTTAGTGAATCTGAAAACTTAAGCCACACAACATTTACTTCTCCATCTTCATTGTATTCAATATGAAATAACTACAATTTTCCCGAATGCCAATATATACTCTACATTTGTAATAAAATAAAATATAACTTCAATAAAAACTTTAATAAAATAAAGATAATAAATATAATTTAAATAAAATACAATTATTAACAAAATTAATAAAATAAAACAACAAATAAGAAAAAAAAAACTCTTGGTTAAGTAAATACAAAGTATAATACTATATTGGCTCATCAGACAAAAAGCCTTGTAGCTTAAAAGCTCTGGTTGATAAATTAAACATAATAAGGAATTACGGTTATAACAAAAAATTAAACACGAGTCTCACCTCTTGCACCCTTCGCTTGTATACGGATTCAACAAAAAGGTTCACCTCGTTTATGGAAGTATAAGGAATACTTATACTTTTCTTATTTCGTTCTAGCTTAAATCGCTTTGTTCGTCGCTTTCTTGGTAAATTCTTCGCTGCTCATCTAAGACGTATCGTCGTAGGCGTCTAGTGGAAGAATAGGACGAGTGCTTTGTTAAATAGGCCTAGCAGGGAGCGTGCTTAGCAACGGTTTAGAAAGTGGGAAGGACGATAAGAAAATTTCGTTATTTTCAATCTTTTCAAAATGATTTAGCCGCGTATTTCGAATATACGTTAAGAATCTATAATCTTTATAAATGGTACTTAAATTGTTATTACGTTGAGTGCCTCACGAATTTTGAAGGAAATCCTCGTCAGGCTACGCTCGTTATTTAGTATTGAAAAAGAATTATAACTTCAAAACAATCACAATAAATTCATATTGCACAATACGTTTCCATTCTTTTATGCTAAATTCTCCATATTTTTATAATTAATTACAGATTACCTATCATAATGATAACATATTATTATTATTATTATCGTTATTAATTTTCCTTGTTAGTTTTTAATTTCTCTAGTTTATTTATTAATGTTATTATTATTACATTATTAGTAGTATTATTATTAATTTTATTTTTACATAGAACATAGTTAATAAAGAAACCTGTTTCTCTTCCCTGCTTGATGATCAATAATATTTTCTAATGTAAGAAGATTATTTTTCTTCTACCATTATATTTTTATTCTCATTTATTTATTGAGGTTATTTAATTTTATATAAATATAAATATATATATATATATTTGGGGTTTTGAATTGTTAAGAAGTGTAGATATGAATGTGTGAATGGTATGAGTGTGAAAGTGATTGAAAGAAATGAAAGAATGCATCCGGTCGAGACAAAGGAATAGCGTTAGATAGGAATTTTAGTTTAGGTTTAAGGTTACATCATCTGGACTTGTCGCCTTTGTATCGCTACATCGAAGTCTCCCGAACGTTCTCGAAAATGTGAAATACCGGAAAAGCCTTTGCGCGTGGCTTGGAATGATCGGGAAGTTTCCAGGGAGATGGCGAGAAAAACAGGAGACGATGGAACGAATGTAGGATATAAGTGGGCGATGGGAAGGACGGTGCGTTGCGTTTTTCTGAGAGTTGAATAAGAATTGAGGAGTGATAAGTGTAACGGGAGGTACGAAAGACAACGGGGAACTGCGAAGGATACGATAGGCGACGACGAGTCGGATTCGGGTGTTCATTGCGGTTGATTTCGGGACGTGGGGAGTTACTCTTATTATTAGATTATTAGATTATTAGATTATAGATACTTACCATTTTATTTTCTTTTTACAAACATTATACCTTGTTATTTATTTTTAATAAATACTACTTTACTGTTTTCATTATAAATATATATCACCATTATACATAAATTCTTACATATATATATATATATTTATAGCGTGACCAGGTTAAAAGGAGGAGGATTGAAAATATGAGTAGATAAGCTACTAATTATTATTTTCTATTAAGTAAACTAAATAACTTCAAAAAAAAGAGAAGAAAAATATTTTCAATCGATCGACATATTATATATATATAAGAAAGAATAAAAAGAATTACTTCAAAAATATAAAAATATAGATATCAGTCCACATTAAATGTAAGGGAGATATATCGAATTACTTTATGCGTCAACGGCCATGGCGCGGTTACAGCATTAGTTCTCGCTCGATCATTTAAGTAAAGCAGCGCTGAGTACGATTAGTATTTGGATGGGTGACCCGCTTGAGAAAAAAAGGGGAAGAAGAAGAGAGACAACTTCATGCCGTAAACTTGAAATCGTATTTGCCGCGCGTCGTAAATACCGACAAACTTAATGGTGTCGTTTTCCCAGACGCTTGGAACCAAATCGCTCCCCATTACATTATCCCAAACGCGCTAAAAGAAGTATTACTTCAAAAATAGGAAAAAATATTTACCAAAAGTATTATGTTTTACAGGAACATGGGACGTCATCACATAAAGATCATCGATGAGAATGCTTTTAAGAATTTAAAACAACTCGTCGAGATTTAATTATTCGATCTAAATAAAAAGAAAAACAATTATTATAAAACGTGAGATAATAATAAATATTAGAATAAATAAATCAATTTTTTTTTCAGTAAACTAGGGCATAATTATATCATTTCTTTGCATTTGAACGTGTTTAAAACCATGATTAATCTCACGAAACTGTAAGTAAACCGAGTTTAATCTCCTACGTGTCGTAAAAATATTTAATTGGACTTATCCACGTGTATAAATCATTGCGTGCTACGATTAATGAAAACGTCACGTATCTTAATCAAATCAAATCTCCCTATTAAATCGATTCTCTTAACCTTAATCCTTTTCATAATGTATTATCAAATCCCTCGTAATTACAGATTGATCGGTTAAAGCCCGATAGAAGATTTCTCGACTGATGTATTAGATCCTTTGGCCAATCTACGATCTCTGTAAGTTTTCATTTGATTTATATATAAATCTTCCCCTTCTTAGTTAAATTCTTAATTCATTATCAATATGAAATAATTAATATCAAACTTTATTTTCAATATCTTCTTTTTCTTCTATAATTCATTTTATTTTTGATTTCAGCGGTGTCAAAGGAATCAAAATGGATAATCTGGACAAAGATTCGTTTAATGTTTTCACTAGCTTGGATTTTATGTATGTTAATTAACATTGATATAAACGTCATTTTGTTTGTTTCCTGTTTCTTTTTTCTTTTGCAGATACTGTGAAAAATTTCATTACTGTATGACGTACGCTTCGAAAGTGCAAATGTGTGCACCAGCCACCGACGATAAGTCATAATTGATGATCAAAATTATTTCAATAATATATCTTAATTTATTTTTGTATTATGATAATAGGTCTTTCTTCTTTGATGCATTTGCTAAGCAGGTCCATATTGAAAGGTGCAGTATGAGGAATTTTCTGTGTAACTTTTATAGGCAATGCTTTCGTACTTTGGAAACGATTCACTGCAAAGGACGAGAATCGTGTTCTGAGTATCCTGATTAAAAATCTTGCTGGTTGGTTATTAATAATTTTTTTCTACAATTTTTTGACACATCTTTTCTTCTTATAGTAAATCTTATTGCCATTAAAAATCATTTGATAATCTCCACGGCAAATCAATCAAAAATAGGATTTAACACGTTCACGCCGGGGTGACCCACCAGTGGGTCACACTTTGCTGTTTCGTAGGGCGGCGTGATCCACTTGTGGATCACTTGTTTTCAGAAAATTAGTCATTAAAAAAATAAGTTGATTTTATTTTTTTCAACATTACATATAAAAATTGAATATTATAAACATTACCATTTAATATTTTAAATTGATAATAATTATTTATTTATATTTATGCAACTTTTAAAACATTCTAAGCATAATGTGGGCTGGCCCTTACAACGCGTACAATATGTCGATACTTTTTTACTTTTTTGCGGCATATAATCTATTTTGTATTTTTGATAATTGTTTTTAACATTCTTTACATCGTTTTCTTGTATTCCTGGCAGCCCTTTTGTATGATTGTAGAAAATGTGTACGTTTTCTTGACGGATTTCTCTTTTCTATTTAAGCTTCTTCGATTTCTCTGTGATGACCTTTAATCAAAAGATGATCGATAATTTGTTCTCGATATTTTAAAATTGGAATTTCGTAATAAGCGTGTTCAAACTAGCAACGATATTGGCCCGCCCCATGAAGCGTAACGCGGTAAGATACTACTGCCTCAGGCGGAAAAACGCAGATTTTCGCCACAGCATGAACGTGTTAATTGAAATATAATATATAAATATTAAAAAATAAAACATGTTGAGTAGCTACTGATTAGCGGTACGATTTCGAACGATGGAAATAAATCACGAAAAAAGAAATAAAGAAAGAAAAAAAATGATAATAAAAGGAAGGTAACGCTAGATGTTTCGACATAAAATGCTATTCTATGCTTCGCGATATTATTAGCCGATACGATTTACAACGGCGGTGCAACAATGATCCACTGACGATATGAACCCAACTATAAATCATAGAACCGTTTGTTATAGCAATAGCATTGTGCGTAATCCCTTTTACAGTGTCCGACATGCTGATGGGCGTATACTTGTAAATAATCGCTCTGGTAGACTTGCAGTTCCGTGATAACTACAATAAAGAAAGCCAACTCATGGATGTCCTCTTTGGCCTGCACCTTTCTTAAAGTTTTAGCAATGATTTCGTCAGAAGTAAGACCTCCATTTAAATTCATATTTTATTTGCTTTTATAATATATTTCATTATTATTTTTTGAAATAATTTTTATCGGAGAGGGGTTTACATTAAAAAAAAAAATTAATATAAAAATAATATAATATAAAAATAATAATATAATATAAAATATAATATAATATAAACATCATATAAATATAAAAAATAAAACGTTGTCACCTCTGCTTCAATTAATTATATCTAATTGGTTAAACGTTAAAACGATTTCAAAGGTATCCATTCTTATCCTATCATTTATGTCTTGTGAACGATTCGTACTGATTGCCGCACCGTTGAAAGGACATAACGCTATGAAAATACAGACAGCTACGGCATCGATAATGATCATATAAATCATCGGTTTTATCCTCGCTGTTATTCCAGGTATACACGTTATGATGCAATGTTCGTATATGGATTACAGGTTGAGCTAAAATGTCCTTGTCCTTTTTGGTTTTAACTTTTTCACACTTATCGCGACCTTGTATATATAATATGATTAGTCGTTTAACTAAATTGTTATAACAATTTTTTATCGAACAAATTTCCTTGAAGTTTTAAACGTTTTTGTATTAATATTTAATATTACATCAAGTTCTATTTATTATTATTATCGATTAAATACGTAATTTTGAAACTAACTAGTATATCACGATATTAAAGATGTTTTCTTTGAAAACAAATAATTTAATGACTATGTTTAATACAGTTATTCATTGGAAGACCAGTACAAGATTTTATGGGGCGAATCGAATGTGCTTTCCTTTGAACATAAAGGATCCTTACTCGATCGGATGGCAATATTCCGCATTCATATTTATAGGAGTAAACTTGTTAGGGTAAGAGAGTCGAATGTTCCGTTAGAAAATAATTTGGAACTTAATCGAAGAAGCTCGAGTTAATGTGATTTAATCGTTTAACATACGATCCTTTCATTGAAACCCGATTAACAACTGCAGACTGATAACGATCGACTACGTTTACGTTGGCATGTTCGCAAGCATTTAGAGAACTTGTCACGCAACTTCATTATTAGCTGGCAATATAGAATTTTCTCTAAGATTCTTCTTGTTCGTCTTAACAGATGCAACTTGCTGGGCACCGATTATCATTTTGAAAATCTTGGCTGTGATGAAATATCCTGTACCAGGTATATAAACCTATCTTATATTCGATTATGGTGATATATGACGTAAAATAATAATGATAGTGCACTGATAAGATTCTTTCCTAAATTAGTGTAGATAATAGTACAAGATATTTGCTTTTACGATGCTGATGATGATGATAATAGCAATAATAATTTCCTTTTAATATCATAAATTTAGAAATATTCTCGTTGAAGGTAACAACGATGAACAAAATCAAAAATAGTGTAATTAAGCACTATGGTTATTATCCATTTACTATACCGACATATTCACCGATCATTTCTAGGTCTTCCAACTTCACACAATTCCTTTTTAGCGGAACTTCACGCCAGGGTCGTCGTCTTCGTACTTCCTGTTAATAGTGCAGTTAATCAACTCTTATATACTTTAACTACAACGAAATTTCGAGAGAGATTAATTTGTTTTAAGTTTTTAAGCAAAATACGAATTTACGTATCGAAAAAACTTTCGTCCCAAAGTTTGTTTTCGATTCAAATTAATGAGATCAAAGTATCGAACTTTGAAGATGAATGTTTCTAAGTTTTAAATATCATAAATATAGATTATAATTAAAAAATCATTTTCTATTATACTTTTTTTTAACAGAGTCCCAAATGTCTATTACTTAAGTAGTAGGAATCTAATGTTCTTGATATCATCGAATAAGATAAATGATCCTGAGAAGATACCACCGTTGTGATAGTAAAAGATGATTGGAACGATGATATTATGCGCCGTATCGTGAAATAATATCGTTCTATTTAACATTTTTTCTCGCAGATCATACATTAACACTCCTATTATGATCCCATCTAACGAGATTTGGGCAGAGAGATTATAATCAAATTTGAGATTGTGCCATGTCTTAGAAAATATCGTAAAACGAAACTTTGTAGAATTAAACTATATATTATATATTATATATATATACGTATACATATAATATTTATATATAAATTTTATATATATATATTATATGTACGTATGTATAAGTAAGTACGATCGTAGAAAAATTCAATGGAAAACTCGAACTCGTTTCAACCTGACCACAAAGATATCCGCCTACGTTGAGATCATGCTTTATGTCGTTCATGAATATTTTAAACAAGGATCGCAAATGCATTTGCGAAATTTATACCACCGTCTCAGATCTATCGGCGAATCGTGTTCGACCTGGCAACTCTGTTAGAAGCAAAATATACTTACAAATATTGCAGCTAATTGTTGTGCCCTCTACTCCCTTATCTCTCTCTCTTCTCCCTCTCTCTTTCTATCCATCTCTTTCAACAACTTCATAATTATAATTTTTATCGTTATTAAGAGAACGGAAGATATTCTTTTGGGGTATTACCTCAAGTTACCTATCTGTAACTTCAGTGTGTTGCTAGATTTAATATATATTTACACTGACATATCTTTACTTTTCACTATTTTTGTACAAACATTACAAATTGATATAACAACATATTATTACATATTTATGTTAATAATATTAAGTATTAGTATATTATTACGAATTGATATATAAAAAATTATTACAATTTGCAACGATCGTTTAAACAAATCTAACTGAATTGTTTATCTCGCAGGAAACTTCTCTCGATTAATTATCTCGACAAAATCGGTAGAGACGCATCGATGGAAATGAAATCGCTTATCGATTCGTGCCAACGAGCTGGTTTATCCCATTAGTCCTCGAGTATGGAACCTTGGTTCGCTAAGTTGAAGGTGTAACCAGATGAATCGATCGAATCCGACGGGATTGCGATTGTAAATCATTGAGGCAATAGAAAAAAAAAAGAAAATGATAGTGTGTGAGAGAGAGAGAGAGAGAGAGAGAGAGATTAACCAAAAAAAATATTAAAAAAAGAATAGTTTGTCCCAGGAATCATCGTTCAAATGACCAATGACACGTAGATAATTTATGGTGGATAGTAAACACATATATAAGAAGATCCCGTAAAAACTCGAGATACTCTTTTCAAAGTTATATTCGCGTTCTATTAGTCTATGTAGACTATATCGGATTGATTATATGTATAATATGTGTCATGTATGTTAGAACTAGAATTTTTCTATTATCGTAATAAGTCTTGAAATCTTTTCTTTGTGCGTAAATCATCAAGATGATAGGAAAGAAAAAAGAAATGGTAGGTCGTAGGAATCATCATCGTTCAAGTAACCGACACGTGTGTAATTTAATTTAGATAGTATTGTAAATATCCCAGCACATAAGAACATAAGATTAACTAACTACTTCCTACTACAACCCGTATTGTCCGACTGCCCTTTTATATTTTTCCGTCGAACACGAAGCATCGGCCTCCCTCCACGGGTGACGCATACAGCCTCTGTTCCTCACACTTAATCTTAAGAACACCGATCCTAAATAAACATCCGCACTCACACTAGTGCAGGCGCTAACGTGCACGAGCCCGCATAAGACGTTTACAATTGGCCAGTCCTGACGGAGACCCCTCTCGTCACTAGACCATCCACATACATAAAGACGAAACGTAAAATGAACATGAACATAAGGTTAATACATACATAAGAGTACATGAATACAAACAGAAGAATGCAATCAAAAAAAACACATAAAGAAAAGTAATAATCTGGAAGAATAAAAATAAGATAATCCATGCATAAGAAATACAATTACAAAATAAACACAAACGCAAGGCTAGTAAAAAAGTCCTAAAAATACTAATATAAAAGGGACTAAAGATTAAATAAACGCGTACATAAGAAATAAAATCACTCGGATACAATATTTCTCTCTCCTTTTTTCTCTCCTTCTTTTTTTTTTTCTTTTCGATCTAATCAATAACTAAAATAATATTCATTCTTACAAACATGAAGCGAGATGCGATATCGGTGATAATCTTAAAAAGGAAATGAAATGAAACATAATAAAATTGGATTTTAATCGTAAAAATAAATACACTAAATATAAACTTTTAACAGTCGGTACACTATCTTTAAAGGAAATAAAATGAATGAACATAATTGAGTTTTAATCATAAGGATAAAGTATACTAAATATAAACTCGAGATTGTTCTCTTTTCTCTCTATTCTTTGGCCTGTTCTTTTCCTCGCCAAGGACGCATGTTACAATATTCCCATGTTCCCTGATACGGTCTTTGAGATATTTGGAAGCCTCTTATATCGGCAACTACATATCTATCGTTTCGTAATTTTTTTATAACTTCGTACGGACCCCTAAATTTTGGTATCAGTTTTTTTCCGATCCCTACAGTGCTATCAAAATTCCTTACCCAACATAATCACCGACATTAAATTCTGACTGTATCTTATAATGGCGTTTGTCATAATACCTCTTGTTATAATTTTGCTTCTCAGCCATTCTATCTTCTGCCTATTCCTAATTGCTTTTAAATCGCGTTCGCTTATTGTGACTTTATTTAACGCGCGGTAATCGACGCACATCCTATTCTTACAGTTTTCTTTCTGACTAACACAGTAGACGACGCGTAATCCGATTCGCTCGGTCGAATTACCTCTTTCTAGTAAATCTCCTATTATTTCTCGAACTTGGTTTTTCTCGACAAACGATAAGCGACGGGGAGATAAATAAAATGGCTTATGCTTGTAATGTTAATTTCGGCTCCATGCTTATTCTAGGTTTTTCCGGACGAGGTGCATCTAAGTAATTTACCTTTAAGATTTCCTTTACTTCATTTTGTTTTTCCCCGCGATTTTGGGATTAATGTCTAATTCGGTAATTTGATTATCGGTGGAATCATCTATTTCTATCTATATTCATAACCTGATCTATCACTACCTCTTCTTCGGAGCGCTTATCTTTTCTGCTAAAAACTAATCCAGATCTTTTTAATGCGTCGCGACCTAAAATAACGGAGTTCACCATTGTAGTATCCGATACTACCAACAGACGAGTGTCAACCCTTTCGCCGTCATCTAATTTTGAACTAACTTGTATCGAGCGGTGTGTACTTGCAGACGACTATGATTAATACCATAATATTCACTTCCGAGTTCCGGCGCAGAGCTGATCGGTCCCATCACTAACCCTTTCTTTATAAACTCACGGGGCTGCCGGAATCCAATAAGGTGTCTAAAACTAAGATGTAGTGTATATTGCCTGAATCGACATCATAAGTTATCTTCCTGATGTAGTCGTCATCGGTGGTCACGTTCCTGGTGACGCTGTGGACTTCGCCACCCTTCTCCGGGCATTCTGGTCTAAGATGTCCATGTTTACCGCACTTGTAGCAGCTGCCTCTTTCCCTCTTTGGACGGGGGCAGTTCCCCGCAAAATGTCCTGTCTCTCCACAGTTGAAGCATCTGGCATAATTTTCCTCCGACGGCCTCTTATGGTCGATCGGTTTTCTTCTTCCTTCTCCCGACGGCCGCCTTCCTTCGTATTTTGTAGGACTTCGAGGGCCCGTCGCTCGCATCCTTAACCCGGCGTATAGCGTAATACTTTCGAAAGCCGTCAGCAACGACTCCTGGTCTCGGAAACCAATCATCCGGGCCTGGTTTCTTAATGCAATGTCTGGAATGCCGTCTATCGCATACTCCAAAATTTCTTGTTCTGGGAGGGGAATTCGGTAACCCAGAATCATTTTGTCATGTAGGTAATCTCTAAACGACTCGTTGCCATTCCACCTACGTTCCTCAAACTGTCTTCTTAACGTGATAACACTTTGTCGCGAGCTAAACATCTTCCCTATTGCTGCTAATAATTCCTCCATTCCATAAGTCACGAATTCGGGTTTTGAGTGAAACCATCGCAATGCTTTTCCCTTCAATTTTAGACTAATTATCATAACAATTTCGGTATCCCGAAGCTGGTGCATTCGTTGTATATAGCGCACTCGTCTTTCCCAGACGGTAAAGGTACCAACGCTTCCATCAAAAACGTCGATCATATTAGAGATTACACTTAAGCTGACCTCGCGGTGTCGATCATTCACTCTTGGTCGTTGTTCCGCTGTTCCCCTGAGTTGCCCGACTTCACGCATAAGGTCTTCTACCTGCCGACGGAGACTTTCCACTTCGCCGTCTTCGGTGGCCGGTGTTTCTAAGGCGGTTCGCTCCATCGTCGTAAGTTGTATCTAAGGTGGCTTCATCCCTCCAATGAGGTTCAGCTAAGTCTAATCTTGCCATAAGCTCGGCTTTCGTGCCGTACGTCGCCAAGCCTTGAGCGCGTAACTTTTCTCTTAGCTCGATTACGTATGTTTGCAGGTTGTTGCCATGTTTTTAATTTTCGTAGACACTTTCAATGCAAACGTTTTCTAAATTTTTTAGACTTCAAATGTTAAGTCACTCAAACACGTAAGTTCACTAATAACTTCACTAATAACGTAATAGATTCAATCCCACTTTTCATAACACACGGCGAATCGCGAATTTCTAATTTAGCGAGTTTGAATCCCACTTCTGAAATTTGTAAACATCCCAGCACATAAGAACATAAGATTAACTAACTGCTACTTCCTACTACCACCCGTATTGTCCGACTGCCCTTTTATATTTTTCCGTCGAACAACGAAGCATCGGCCTCCCTCCACGGGTGACGCATACAGCCTCTGTTCCTCACACTTAATCTTAAGAACACCGATATCCTAATAAAACATCCGCACGCACACCGGTGCAGGCGCCAACGTGCACGAACCTGCATGAACGTTTACAGTATATAAGTGGATCCGGGTAAAATGTCTTCATACTCGAGATACTCTTTTCCAAGTATTTTCGAGTTCAACTTTACGTTATGTAAATGTAATATACAGTAAATTGATTATACATACATATATACACACATATATATATATATATACACACACACACATATATATATATATGTTACACTGTAATATTTCCTATTATCGTAATAAGCCTTTGTATATCTTTGTGCAAGCTTCTGAAGGTCTTCATCTTAAAGTTTCTCATCGAAATTTCTATGTAGAGTCGGAAAGAGATTGAAAGGCCGCTCTAGATTCGTTTGTTGATACGAGACGAGGGTGTTGCAATAAGAAAGAGTATTTTCCAACAAAGAGGAGAATGATGATGTCGAAAGCGCTTGCGACCGATTCGTTCATCTTACGACTCAGATCGTGCGAACAAAATAACTTCTTCTTTACTAGTACGAATAATATTAATAGAAAATATTCATATCAAATAACGAATTCTATTTTCATATATGTGTTATTTATTAATAAATAAAAAATATTTCTTTTATTGTAAGAGAAAGATGATCTTTCTTTATTACTTACTCAATTGCGTTCCTTTCATATTCTTTTTTCTTTTTTAAATGTGATTTTAAGAATTTCCGAAGAAGTAATGTTAAAGTGACGATTTTTAGGAAAACTTTCATTACTCGCACGATTTACGTTGCAATGTGAATGATCTTGTGTAAAAAAAAAATATCTATATATATATTTATTTCAGCGTTAATTCGAATAATTTGATACTACTATTAATCTTGAAGAAAGGTTGGTATTTACAGTGTCTCCTGAGAGATGAAGAAGAAGAAGAAGAAGAAGATGAATAATAAAAAGAATAAGAGATGGTCTACCGTCGTCTCGAAACGTATATTAGCCGATAAATATTCGGTGAAAAAGAAATAGAAATATAAGAGTAAAATAAAGGAAGAAAGAGAAAAAGAGATAGACGCCTACGACGAAAATGTAGTGTTAGCGAAGCGTGACTCTCTGGCAAATGCGACGGCTCACAGCTAAGAGAATTGATCGCGAACTAAAGCAAAGAAAATCATCTAGCCGACGTATTAAATACTCTTTAACGGCCAGCCAAAAGTTTCCCGGAGAAGATTTTAGAACGTTTGGATAGCCCGAACAAACAAACTAAAGAAGGGTCTGTCGCCAATAAACGCGAAAAGCATTTGTCATTGGTCATTAAATAACGTTTACCGCGTGCAACTACTTACGCACACGTATAAAGCCATACACAATTACACGATTTCCGCATTGTAACCCTTCTCGTGGTATTGTTTCGAATCATTCGTGGTATCATTGTTTCGAAGATAAACGTTTATTTTATTCTTTTAGAGTAGTGCCATAAATTTGGCTTGTTACTTTACGAATTGGTACGAATAACCGAAAAAGAAATACGTTCGATGATGTTTCGCATTGCCCGATCGAGAAGACCGTCATAATATCAGCTGGACAATTTTGCGTCTTTTCTATAGAAACTTTTGCAATCAGAAGCACGATTCACAAATTTTCACAAAGAAGACAATCAAATTTTCATTTTTTCATTTTTATTATAGATCATGAAAGCTTCCATGGCGTATCTCTCCGTTCTGAGAACTATCGCGTAATCCAAGTAAGGATGAATTTAAATTTAGATCTTTTGTCTATTTTTTGTTTTTTTTGTTGTTTTTCTTATATACAATTTTGCGAACAAATTCGTAGAAAAGGAGAAAAAATAAAATGACGAGAGGGGAGATGAGGGTACGACGAGAGGTAGGAGAACAAATATCAAATACCTTTTTTTTTGGCTGATGGAACTAAGAGAAATTTTACTTTTGTTTATTTCAGAAATGTATACATACAGTGTACGTTTAGCGAGCTAAAAAAGACGAATTTTTGTGCTTCTCCATAAATAATTCGTTTTGTTCCTATTGCAAAAGTTCGAAGCACGTTGGTTTATTCTGCCGACATTATTTCTACTAAATGTGAAAGTCGATTAGTATATTAATCATATAATAATAATAAATAATTATAATCACATAATGTAATATCATATAATATAAAATAATAATAATAAAATAATAATATTATTATTATTAGAAAATATTAAAAAATCATAATATCATATAAGAATATAATATAATATAATTTAATTAATATAATATAATATAATATATATATAATATAATATAATAATAATGGTAATAATAATAATATTATTATAATAATATTTAATTGCTTATTTTTTCGTACGTACGATGTGCTCAATAAAACGATCGAGCTTTAGGCATCGTCGTTACATTTAAAACATCTATTCGTTTGAACTTTATCGACGACGTTAATTTTAACGTTACATATTTGCTTATTTTTTTTTTTTGTCTGTTTTATTTTTGTTTTGTTTCATTTTCACTTTCTCTCTCTCTCTCTCTTTCACTTTGATTACATTCTCGCTTTCTCTCAGTTTTCATTTCGCTGTCTTTCGTATTCTAAATATTACAATATCGTATAAATCTTTCGTAAAAAAAAATGGTTTAAGTGGTTTATCTAGCGCACAGTACGAGATTACAAACGATTTATAAATGTTTCGAACGGTACGATGTTAATATTATTTCTATGTTTCTCTTTCTCTCTCCCTCTCTCTCTCTCTCTTTCTCTCGCTTCATTTTATTCATTCACAATTTCGTCTGCGAAGCGTTGGTTGGTTTATGCGTATGTGTAGGATACGTACAAAACCTAGATTCACCTATTCAAAAAATTTCCTAATTTGTACTTTATTCTATCTCTTGTTATCTATCTTAAACACATATATTCTCACGTGAAATCATTTTTAATCTACGCGAACTTTAAGTGTGTATATGTGTGTGTGTGTGTGTGTGTATCGTTCGCGATGCATTTTACGTATATTCATTATTATATATTAATGTGTATAGTATTATGTATCTTTATTGAGTATATTACTATATATCTTTATATATATATAGTAAACATATCGTGTTTAATTGTCTATGTGTGTGTGTGTGTTATGTATATGTACTGTAATATCAATGCATATGCATGAATACGTATGAAGTGTATGTAAGTGTAATTATTTATAAATACAAGGACAATGTCCGATGCAATCAAGGCGAGACACGAAATCGTGTTGTATATGTATGTTCGTGTGTGTATATGTGTTTCTATATATCGACTGCTACACATGTGATAATATGTCTCGCCAAATATTCGTTTAGTTTTTCGTTTAGTAATATTTTGTTTTTCTTTTTTTTTCACTGTACACTGAACAAAAAAAGAGAAAATAAGGTTCGCCTTCAGCACTATTTTTTTTCGCTTTCCTTATTTTATTTTTAATTTTTTTATAGAAGAGATGGAAGAAGGAGGAGGAAACTCGTCGAGAAGAAGAAGGATGGAAAGAAGAACATGGGTGATAGTAATAAAAAGTTGCGAATGGTGAATGGTGGTTATATGGTGGTGAATGGTGTAACAGTACGTTTCACTAATCTATTAACTCGAAAGCCTTATCGTCATAATCTTAGCAAATATATGACGACATTTTCATAATGGAATTTAGATGTAATAAAATGGTCCTCTAGTAGGGAAGAGGGGATAAATGATACGAAGATGTGCTACAAACATTTCTATTTTTACGTTTTATCTATTTTACGTAATAATAATATCACGACGAAAAGCAAGATGAATAAGAATAAAAGAAAATTACAATAAACTGAAGAAATAGTAAATACAATTAGGTACGTTCAATGTATTAGAATAAGAAAAGAGAAAAAAGAATAAAATACGAAATGTTATAATGGTAATAATAATAAGAACAGTAATAATTAAACAAATAAACTATTAACTTCATGTGAAATATCTTTTTTATTAAGATGAGATTTATATACATTACGTTTTCAATGGTTCAGAGAAAAAATTGTCGGGGGTAGATATAAATGACAATAAAGAGAATACATTTTTAAAAACAGTATAATTTTGTAGAAATTAGAAACAAAGCTCATATCAATATATGCAGTACTTTTTTGTTCTCCCTTTTTTTCCCTTTTTCTCTTTACTTTACATTATAAATTAGTCATGAGCGAGAGTATTTATAAAAAAAAATAAAAAAAAAAAAACCAAGAAAAAAACAAAAAAAAACAAATACATTCTAAATTTGCAAAAGAAATATAAAATAGAAAAAAGAGGAAAAAAGAAAAGAAAAAAATAGAGTTAAAATATCATTCACAGTTGACATATAATATGTAGAACAAATGCGAGAAGAGACAGAAACAAATTGATCATGGAAAAAAAGAAAATGATTGAAAATGTGATTTTTCTCTTTCTTCTGGAATTGTAGTCATGACGCTATAAGAATTATTCTATGGTTTTGTTTTGTTTACAATTAGTTTTATACATTTATATGCTTCATGAAAATAATGGTCGTAAATAAAATCGCTTGTTAGGAAATATTAAAGATGACACGCCTATGTAAAACAGATTGCAAAAAAATTATCGAACAGTGATCAGTGGGGTGTGTTTGATCAGAAAAAATCGGAATTAATGATTACAACTATACACAGATAATTAAGTACTGAAGATAGATTAACATGTAAAAAAAAAAAAACTAATTAAGACAGATGAATAGAAACTGTAATGCGATTTTTAATACGAAATTTTGTTTGCGTAACAGAATATTTAATAAAATAGTCAATGGTCTACTCAAAGATGTTTCGTTTACAGAACCGTACAAAGTTAACTTTTATATATTTATCGTAGCATCTGTAAATGAAACACAGATGTATATGCCAATGCCAGTGATTCTGATAATAGCATGACGATTTCACCGTTAAGAGACCATATTACATACTGTAGAAAAAGTTTTAAAATAAATAGTTCTAAAGAGAAAACTCTGTTCCCATTGCTCACTTAAAAAATACAAGAAAAGAAAAAAAAAAAAGATTCATTCGCGCTTTTAAATAAAACAGTATATTAAAAATTTATAAACTTACTGCATTATTTATACAATTATACTAAATTAAGAAAGAAACATCGTGTATCTAATCATATATTTCTAAAGTTTAAAAGCGATAAAAATAATGTTATAACTTTGTTGCATCAGGAAAAGAAAGCTAAGACATTATTTATATGTCAAATTTAGAAATATAAATTATATATTATTTATTGTAAAGGACGTTTATATATTTAAGATCGACTATTTACAAGAAAGATGTTTTTTATTTTCACTTTTTTGTCTTTTTTTGATATTCGAATTTTATTTTATTTCTTTTTTTTTTGTTTTTGTTTTATTTTAAAGCTAAACTATAAGCTTGGCACGTTTTAAGAGATAGCAGAAAAAGGCGATTACTTATATTAAATCTATGAGCTAAAGAAATGTATCATGTACAAGAATACTTCTCTTTGCATAATATTGCTATTTTACCTTCTACTTTAATGCATTTCCTTAGACTTTAAAATGTCTTTTTATGCAGCCAAGAAATTACCTTAAGAGATATAAAATAGAATGAAAAAATAAAAATATTAGTCTGAATTAGAATTAGAATTAGAATTAGAGTTGGAATTGAAATTCGAGCGTTAACTGATTGCGATCCCCACATATTTGAGTTTCTTCTCTTCGAAGTTTGTTTACTTATCTTCTATTTCTCTGTTGTCCTTCCTGCAAATAAAAATAGTTAATTTTTAATAATCTTCACATAATTGTTTAGCGACTTTCACAACAACAACAACAACAACAACAACAACAAATATAAAAAGAAGGAAAGAGACAGACATAGATAAGTGTACAGTGTGGAAAAAAAAGCGAATCTTCCCTCAAAGACAATTTCAAACCCATAAACAAAATAAACATTTATATAAACATTAATAATAGAAAAAAGATCGTACTAGCATTTTTTATGATGAAAATTTTCAGGAAAATAATTGTAATATTTCAAACTAATGAGTCCAATTGAAATGAAATGAAAGCAAATTAATTGGATATAAAAAGAATCAGGGAGTTTGTTTTTGATTCCTACCGTTTACTGTTCTGTCAAAGATCCAGAGACATGTTAGATAAGATTACAAAGCGAATGTTTAGATCGCGTAATCAGGTTATAAAAACAAGAAATATCTGCATTAAGAAAGCATAGGAAAGTCTTATATAAAATATTTCAAACAATTCTTGAAACGGAATTGATATTGTTAGCGTAAGACGCACGTTATGAATGACTAGCACAGTGGTAAAACAACAATGCGAAAAGGTTGTAAAAAAATTGTGAGAAAGCAACAAGAATTCATAAAGAATTATGTCCGCAGCTCGTAGATCGTTCGCGTCGGATGTGCATTCAAATTGACGAATGGAAGAAATTATTAGAAATTAAATGAAAATAATAGAGCACTGTTTACTGTAAACCACCCTTTAATACACCCCGGATGTCTTCTACCATATATTTAATGGTGTAAATAAATAAAGTAACGGTTTTTGTTCCTTTCTTTCTTTTTTTTTTCTCTGTCTAAAATAATGAATAACACGTATTCTCGCACTATACCAACTACACCATAAACATGGCGTCCTTTGACGGCTTGATATGGGCATAAAATATTTTCTTACTAGATAGGAAATTTAGTCGTTGTCGAACTAAACGTCGCTTGTCGAACGTGGTGCCATCTTTATCGAACTATCGAATACTAGTATCGAATCTTATCTCGATTATCGAACGTATATCGAAATTATGGCGGATTAAATAGATAAAAGTTCGAAAAGTTTTAAGCGATTAAGAAGAAAGATAATTAAAAATATTAGGTCTTTTAGGAGAAGAAAAGTAAAAAAACAATATCTGTTAGGTTGTACGATCGTGCTGGTTCCCACTTCTGTACGTGCACACTCTCGTGCACGTCCTTTCTCACTATGATTGAAAGAAGGCCTTATCTATCCTCTTTCACTTCCACGTTGTAAGAAGGAGTTGATTCAAAATAATGCACTTACATATATATTGACAATATATTTAACCCTAGATTTTAGGACTGAGCCAATTTGACTCATTACAAAAATTTATTTACCATTATATATACATATATATCTCAAATATTATTTTTTAATAAAATATGTCGGTTCTTAGTTACCTAATTAAATATATGTAAATATTTATTCCTCTCCCCTTTACTCAATCCTGGACTTAACAATGTTTGTAAGTCATTAGAAAATAATGAATAAAATATCTGTAAATCTAGTGTTAATACTCGTTCAGTAGCGGATTAGTGTAGCGTTTTGACCCACTATTCCACTACCTGCCCGAATTTCGTTATTTGTTACTAACTATCTGATCTTTACTGCTAACTGATATGTAATAATTTGAACTCAGTGGATTACCTGAGCACGCGACGTGGAGGGACGTCTTCTATCAATAGGACGTCTCTCGATACGACTTCGAGTAACTACATTGCGACGTATCATACGATTTCGAGTAACTACATTGCGACGTTGCGATCTTCCTCTGCTACCTGTAAGGTGTGCTCCACCAACTGTCCTGTCGCGATTTTGGAGTCTGTTATGGCCTTGCTCTTTTGTCGCATTTGTTGTATTTATCACATTCGTCGCATTCGTCGCATTCGTCGCATTCGTCGCATTCGTCGCATTTGTCACATTATTCACATTATTTATAGTATCCGTCACATTATTTCGCTCGATTGTACCATGTTTAATATCCTCAGGTATTGTACTTCTTTACCCTGCGAACGAAAATGTTCCAACAACGATCTTCAGGATCTATTCTCTGTTCTATATTCTCTGTTGTCGCATTTATCACATTCGTCACATTATTTATATTTGTCACATTATTTATATTCGTCACATTATTTATATTCGTCACATTATTTATATTGGTCACATTTTATATTCGTCACATTATTTATATTCGTCACATTTATTTTGTTCGATTTTACTAAGTTCAATATTGTCATGTATAGTACATCTTGACCCTTCGAACGAAAATGTTACAACCAAGGATCTTCAGGATCTATTCCACATTCCCGCATTATTTTTTCGGAACTGAAGTATCCTAAACTATTACTTTTATTATTTTCATTTCTGGATTCAATCGTTGTGCGTGTTTATTTTAGAATCAAATTTTCTAATTGATATTTCGATTTCGATTTACGAAGTAACTTTCTAAATAAGCTTACTTTCTTAACCGAGAGTTACCGACTATACTGGCTAACTCGAAACTTAGAAAGCGAATATATACCCATATCCAGGTTGTTTTCGAAACTACCTGGTCACTAAAGCCTATTGGTTAATTTTTTGTGGAGTGGGGAAATTCTAAATAGATGGCACATTGATTTAAAAGAAAGCTAGAGTTGAGCGAGAAAAAAAAAGGGAAAGAGAAAGAGTGGAAGGGAGTAAGAATACCTTTTTGGTATTATAGAATTAGAAAAAGACAGGATGACCCAGAAAAAGAGGGGATATAAAAAAAATGGGGACAGAGGAAGAGAGAAAAAGTTATAAACATTGGTTCTCAAGAGAAAGTGGACAAAATATTATCCCTTTCACGTTTCTCGGGTTTTTCAACGATGACCAATGTTTCCCTCCGCAGCACGGAAATATACTATGTAATAATAATATATGATACTATGAAGTATTATAGATATTGAAAATTGGTTAAACATTAAATCTACCTATTACGTAAAATACATATTAGAGTATACGTAGAATATACGTAATATGTCTTAATGTGAAATAAATGATTTATTTTTCCCTCAATCTTTATCACATCTCATTTAATTCTCCTTACCATAAATTATTTAATTTTTCCATTAACTTTAATTACCTATCTATTTACTTTTTTCTTTGTCAGAAGAATTTTTACATTATTTCAAAGGTTAAAATAAGTCATTAAGATAAAACTGTTTAGTTATCGCTAGTCCAAAGCAATCTGATGTTTTTCTTACTTTAACACTAGGTTTACGAGACGCGTCATTTTGACGCATTTCAAATTTTGTTAGGAAAAGTACAAACACCGTTTGCATTTTTATCTTATCTCTTGTATTGACTTTTATTCAATGGTCGAGATAAATATATTGAGGTCTACTTTTTTCAAAAGTGTTGAAATATTGAAATTCTTTATGTGGTATACCTATCTCTACGGATATGCGTCAATTTGACGTGATCGTCATTTATACAAAGACAAAGCGATAAGAAACTTTTGCGCAATAAGAGAAAGAAGGGAACGCAGAATGTCAGTTGATGTTAGAGTGCGAAGAGATTTAGAAGGTTTCAGTTGCTTAGTTCGAGTATTGAAAAATAAAGTACTAGAATATTTTTTGAATTAGTAATATTATTGTGAAAATTTTATACTATTTTGATAAAAAGCCCTTCTGTACCATCTAAATATGTCTAGAAGAGGAAATAAAATTTTACAAAACATAGTTAGTATTTGTGAAGAGTGTTCTGGCTCTGAAGAGGATGAAAATGAAGTGATTCAAGACGAGGATGAAATCGAGATTTTGGAATCTGATGAAAGTATGCAAGCAGGGGACTCATCAGACATTGAAAAAGAAAATCATCAGAAATTTGGTCTTCGCAGAAAAAGAATGCGTATCCTATCCGATTCTGAATCCGAGAATGAGACAAGTATTAGAAGATCGTTCCAAAATTCGGGGGCAGTCTGTGATACAGAAATAGCTGTCAATGGAACAACTTGGACGAAATTGAAAGTGGGCGGATCTAATGGTCGCCATCCTTTCCACACAATCTTCAAAGACATCGCAGGGCCTACTGGCTACGCGAAACGCAATGTGATGGAAGGTAGCGTAAGCAGTGCTTTTCATTTGATTATAACCAAAAAGATGATAGAACATATAAAAAGTTGTACTGAAGAAGAAGCAGGTCGTGTTTTGAAAGGAGATTGGAAGATTTCAACCACAAAGTTGCTTGCTTTTATTAGGATTTTGTACGCTAGGGGAGCGTATGAAGCAAATTCGCTGAATGCTTTTTATTTGTGGTCCAAAGAATGGGGACCTGCTTTTTTTTCTAATACAATGTCCAGAGATGATTTCATGCAAATTCTTCGATTTGTCCGATTTGATAAAAAACGGAACGATCTAGACGTTTACGCACCGACAAATTTGCAATGATATCGGAAATATGGAATCAATTTATATACAATAGCCAATGCTGTTATAAACCTCATGAAAATATTTCAATAGACGAGCAACTGTTCCCTACAAAAGCCCGCTGCAAATTCACTCAATACATGCCAAATAGCCTCACAAATTTGGGATAAAATTTTGGTTAGCAGTAGATGTGCAATCTAAATACGTTATAAATGGGATTCCTTACCTAGGGAAGGATGAAACGCGGAATTCAACACCGTTGGGCGAATTTGTAGTTATGAAGTTAGCGGAACCATATCTTCATCACGGAAGAAATATAACTACGGATAATTTTTTCACCAGTTTTCCTCTAGCTGAAAAATTAGTTGCAAAAGGAACCAGTTTAGTTGGAACTATTCGAGCCAACAAGAGAGAACTTCCAAAGCCAGCAAAAATCAAGAAAGATAAAATGAAGTTGTATTCTTCAGAACATTATAAATCAGGAAACTGCATACTTACTATATATAAAAGTAAGCCAAATCTAAAGGTGCTGTTACTAAGTACTAAGCACACTTTTATAAAAATAAAAGACAATAAAAAACATACACCGGAAACAATAGCTTATTACAATAAGACAAAGTTCGGAGTCGACGTAGTGGATCAAATGGCTCGCAAATATACCAGCAATTCAGCATCTTTTCGATGGCCTCTCCAGGTCTTTTTTAACATCTTAGATTTAGCGGCAATTAACGCATGGATATTATACACAGAGTGTACAGGGTCAAAACTATCCAGAAAGGAGTTTCTATTTCAGTTGGCCAAAGAACTTACAGAAGGAGAAAAGAAAAAATCCAACAACATAGATTATAATCACCCATTACCTAGTACTTCAGGAGAACGTAGGACTTGCCAAATTGGCTTTTGCAAAAGAAACAGAAGCAATAACATCTGTAAAATATGTCAAAAGGTTGTTTGCGGAAAATGTACAAACAAAATTGAGTATTTGTGTAAAAATGTGCAAAATAAATGTCAAATATTGAAATAATCTGTAATAAAACTATTGAATAATAAAACCTTTCTATAAATATATATCTCACATTTTCATTTGTTTCTTATAGTATATAATTACATTATTTTCTAAGTGTTGGTATATGTATTCGTCTCTGCGTCAAATTGACGCGTGTTCGTAGAGATAGGTATATCAGAAACGTCAGTAAACCTAGTGTTAAACGTATAATTCCTAAACAAATAGGACAATTTAGTTTCTTGATGAGTAGTGCTTGGTCAAATTCCAGAGGTTAAAATGAAAAATGAAAAACATAGAAAAAGGAAACTTGGACGATGGAAAAATATTTCACATCTTTTTGAGAATTTTCCCATTTTTGAAATGATTTCAAAATAATTAACAAATCTTAATATTATTTAAGACGAGACGCAATTTTGATAAAGAAAAATGTAATTTTAATTATATGAATAATATAATAAATATAAATATTAAATATATCGAAAGTGTTAATAACGAAATGACGTCTTCTTTATTTCGCACGTTCGTCTTCATTAAAAAGTGCAATTTTTAATCTCGTTATTTCGCTTTTTTCTTTTTTTTTCTTTTTCTTTTTTTTATATAAAAGAATTTCATATGCACAAATCTGGTTTTACGTCTAGTTAAAATGATTTCTCGCTTTTAAAATGATTCTCATAGGAAATGAATTTTAATTATCCGAAGGTGAAATAAAACGGCCCTTTTCCCCCCTTTTTTCACACGCTCGTCTTCATTACGATTGTATTTTATGCTCGTTAATTTTTTTCCTATTTTTATTTATTTCTTTTTCCTTATTTTTGTTTTCTCTTTTAAAGAGCTTACACGTAAATGTATATTCGGGTATGATTCGGTTTCGTTTTGGTTTCGGTTAAAAAGATCCCTTTTCAAGTAAAACCAAATGCGTTCGAATTCGATACAAGACGCGTAGCACGTTATTTAAACGTTTGGCGTTGACATTTTTTGGATAAAAGTTTGATTCGTTTAATAAGGATTGTTAGATGACGCGTTAAATCGATCTAAATATTAAATTTTATATTTTATACGTATATTAATATTGTACTTGCTGACAAACCGGTTTTACCGTCGGAACAGCAATGCCACCTGTCAGGTGAGTCTATTTTGTACGGCCAAACGTCCGATTCGAAACGCCCAGTAAACGTCATTGGTGTACACGACTCCACATGGCAGTTGATTAGTAGATTACTATGTCACTCGTTAAATTTGCTATTTTTTTACAGCCTTATCATCGTTTTTTATTATTGTTTATTATTTTTTTGTTGGAATCTATGATATTTTAAGAATATTTATTAAATTCGGGTAAGCATGATTTAGAAAATATTTCAATAATTTAAACAAGAGAGAAATACTATATTAGAAAAATTTTAAAGACGTAGAATTAGTGGAAAATTTTGTACAATTCGTATTGATAGATGTTTTTACAGATGTTAGCAAGAGAAATGGATTCGTTCTACGAATTGACACAACAATAGTGTTTTTATTTGAAAGTAACTTTCGAAAGCATTCTTTTCATTATTTTATTAGAACTTGATAGATTTACAATACTGTACACTGATTCAAAACAAGGGACGTATGTAAACATAAAATAGAAATATAGAAATAAAACTAACATAAAATAGAAATATTCGATGCCAGAGACAAATACTTTAAGATAACGTTTTTCGAAACTGAGAAGTATAGAAAAAAAGATATTAAATATCGAAATGTAAAATGTAGAGAACAAGAAAAAAATTCTCGTCGTAAAAATTATTTTCTAACTAAATAAACAATTTGTATAAAACGATGAGGGGATTGAATAACGCACAGTTTTTCTAACTGTTGCGAGAATGTCCAAAAACTTTCCTAAGAATAATTTATGGAATATTTTCTAAATGTTTACGCGACTGGTTAGATTTGATGAAATAAATAATAGCATTGAGAAGAAAAAACCTATTAATCGATAGATCAACAATAGAATCTTTAATGGTATTTTACCATTATTGCAATAAACCTTATCTCCCTGTAGAGTTTGTATTACGATATTCATGGTTAATGAGTAAAGCACTCAAAAGCAGAAGTAAATTAGTACTTTTTACTCTTACCTACAGAATAGATTGTGGAAATATACTAGCATTAATATACAACACTTAGTATATTGCATCGAAATTATCTGTTGTTCTTTCAATGCGTCAGCGTATACGTTTAAATATATTTTATACAGATATATGTATAGAATACACATACACTATCTATACATATGTTTATCGATCGAACTTATAAAATCCATGGTATTTACGTAACGTCGGAATAGGTTTCCTACGAAATTCCGTAGACGTAACACACAAAGGCAGAAGTAAATTAGTACTTTGTACTCTTTCTTCCAGAATAGATCCTAGCATTAACGTACAACGATTAGTATATTGCATCGAAATTATCTGTTTTTCTGTTAATGCGTCAGCGTATACGTGTAAATATTTTATATAGATATGTGTATAGAATACATATACTGCTTATACATATGTTTAACGATCGAACTTCGAAAATCCATGGTTTATACGTCACGTCGAAAAGGGTTTCCTACGAAATTCCGTAGACGGCCGTTCCGGTCATTAGTATTCACGGCATAATTTTGCCGCATCGTGGTATCCGCATTCGGTCAAATAAGCAAAATAAGGATCCGCGAGCGTTTCTTATGATGATGATGACGACGATGACGAGAACTATGACGACGATGACTATGACGACGACGACTATGAATACGACGACGTACTTTTTAACGAGGCTCCAGTAAAAACTTGGGAAAAACAACAAAAAGAAAAATAGAGTTCATTTACCGATACGTACTTTTCGATTATGCGACGAAAAATCACACGAATGATAGATAAACTTTTAGATGAACGGAAGAGAACGTACCAACGACCCCCCACCCCCTTCTCTTTCCCTTGGTCCGTTTGTACTTTCTTTTTTTTTTACTCATTTGATTGAATTATCCTTCCTCTACCCCATCCCCGGTTATTCTCTTTATTTGAAATTTATTTGATATCTAATTCAATAAATTACGTAGAATAATAACTTTTTCATTCTTTCTTTTTCTTCCTTTCTTTCTCAAATTTAAATAAAAATTCATTTTTATTTTTTAAATCTTGACTGAATTAATAATAGAATTTTGATTTGATTCGAGTTACGTTGATTTTATCAGTAGGTTGATTAATATATCTATAGTTATATGTATCAATATCATATCATGTGTGTATATATATATATCAATATCGGTAATCAATGCTTCAAGTTTCGTTGATTTTATCTGCAGGTGGGTTTATGTACCTATAGTTACTTGTATATAACAGATTACATGTATAGGTATATACTATGTACTATTGGTTTGCTCGAGCTTCCGTTTTATCAATAGGATCTCAAATTTCGATTTCCGTTTACCGAGATCTCGATTTACGGTAACATAAAAATTATACATTTTGCCAATGTGCAAGAGAAAGATGGAGATAGAGAGAAAAGAAGGGAAAATAACTTTTTATTTCACGGTTAAACTGATTTAGCAATAGAAAAATTTATTAGATCTATTAAATCAGATCAAATTCTCCGATCATCTAAACAACTAATTATTTCAAAAATGTATTCTTCATTTTGTGTATTTTTATTTTGCTAAATTAATAAATATATAAAATATATAAGTATTTAATTATAAACAATTTATTTTAATTAAATCGAAGATATAAACAGTTTTATTTTGAATTTTGAATCATGGAGACTGACAATATGGCGATGTTCGTTCAGGGAATGGTCAGTAGTCGAGAATTAGAGAAGAATGGGTAGAAAAAAGAGTGGAACTCTCGGAGAAGGTAGGAAAATGGAAGAATAGAGTGGCTGTTCGAAGTGAAAGAAATATTCGAGAGAAGGGGAAATACCTAATAGGAATTGAGGTCTAGATTTAAAAATCTTACACAGACGATATTCTCAACAGTTTAAAATAAGTCAAATATTTATAATAATAGTCATTACAATAATATGAAAAAATAAATAATAATAATGATATGATTTATCGATGATAAAATAGTTGGAAAACGGTGAATATAAAGTAAAATATAAAAAAAAGAAAAAAAGAAAAATGAGAATTGTTTCTCTTTGATGTTTCGTTTAAATTTAGGTCAAAAAAAAAATAATTTAAAAAAAAGAAAAAAATAATGAGTATAGGATAGAATCATCGATTTAAGTTCCACATTACCTCTTCTCTTGTTTCCTCTATTTCCTATCTATCTCATGACCGGAGAAGCTGTGAACTTTTCCTTCACTTAAAATAGCAATAAAACTGTGTATTAGAAGGAGTTAGATGGGGAAAGAATTAAATAGATGGATAGATAGAGAAAGAGATAGTTCAATTGAGTTAAGGCTTTACCTTTTAATTTCCTTCTTTAATAACTTTTCGTGGTCGGTTGCCACGATAAGCGTTTCTAGCCAAGAAAACTTCCTTTTCGATATCCTAGTCGATTTGTCGATAAAACTAAACGTACGATCCTTCTTTATTACCTTTCTTACTAAATTTTTCGATCGATATTTTATTTCAACAAGAAGAAGAGAAAGAGAAGAGAGAGAGATTTTATTAATAATTGTTAGAAAGATTTATAGGAATTACCTGTGATTGTCATTACGTGGAATAATTTCGTATTGTAAACGTCTTATGCAGGTTCGTGCACGTTGGCGCTGCACTAGTGTGAGTGCGTGCGGATTTTTGTTAGGATATCGATTCTTAAGATTAAGTGTGAGGAAACGAGGGTGTATGCCTCACCCGTGGAGGGAGGCCGATGCTCCGTTTTTCGATAGAAAAGTATAAAAGGGCAGTCGGAGAATACGGAGAGGGAAGAGTTAGTTCAGTATTTGTCAGTTCTTATGTTAGTTATGATGACCCTTCTTATGATTCTTATGTATCTCTTACAGTAACGGGTTACTATTAGGGGGACCGGAAAGTAATGTCGTTTCTGCGCATGCCAATACTTGATTGTCATTTGTCAGCTCATTGTTTGGTTCAGAGGCGTACCAAAGACATTGTGAGGTTATAGTGATTTCTTTACTTATAGACAATTGAATTACAATTTTTTTTGTAATTTTGGGTAAAATGGCCAGCCAAATACCAGAAGAGGTACACATCCGGCATTGCATGCTCTTTGAGTTTCGCAAGGGAAATAACGCAACAGTTGCTACCAAAAACATTTGCGATGTTTATCCAAATGCACTGGACATTCGTAAATGCCAAAGGTGGTTTTCCAAGTTCAAATCGGGTAATTTTGATCTTTCCGACTCGTATCGATCAGGAAGACCATCAGCGTTAGACAACGACGTGTTAAGGGCGGAAGTGGAAGCAAATCCGTGTCAGACGATCGAGGAATTGTCAAACAGTCTCAACCTACCTTGGTCGACCATCCAAGAACATTTGAAGCAGATTGGGAAAGTAAGCAGAGCAGGTGTTTGGGTCCCGCATAATCTGTCCGAACAGAATAAGGCTAACCGATCAATCACATGCAACTTATTGCTTCAACGACACAACACAGAAGCGTTTTTTGATCGCTTGATCACAGGAGATGAGAAATGGGTCCTGTATGATAACCCAAAACGCAAAAGGCAGTGGCTCTCTCCAAATAAAATCCCTCGGAGTACTGCTAAGCCAGGTTTACACCCCAAAAAAGCGCTTTTGTGTGTTTGGTGGAGTATTCGCGGCATTGTTCATTTTGAATTACTGAAACCTGGACAAACTGTTACTGCAGACCTCTACAGCGAACAATTGCAGCGAGTCAATCAATCTTTAATTGAAAAGTGGCCAGCGATTGTCAACCGAAAAGGCGTCATTCTCCAACATGACAATGCAAGACCGCACTGCGCAAGGCGAACTCTAGAAAAAATTAATGAATTGGGGTGGGAGGTGCTGCCTCATCCACCATATTCGCCCGATGTTGCACCATCGGATTTCCACTTATTCCGAGCGCTGCAACACTTTTTAAGTGGCAAAACATTTGCAAATTTGGATGATATCCAAAATGCCATCTCTAGATATTTTGCCGAAAAACCAATTAATTTTTATCGATCAGGGATTGAAAATTTACTCACTAGATAGCAAAAGGTTATTGACAATGATGGGGAATACATCATTGATTAAAAATAAAGACTCGTTAAAAATGTATGTGTTTGTATTTAGCGTAAGAAAACGACATTACTTTCCGGTCCACCTATTACAATTATTAAGAATTGTCCGCTATTGAAAGTAACGGTTTTATGAAATCTATGTGCTTATGTGCTGTGGAGTTTACAAATATCAGAAGTGGGATTCAAACTCGCTAAATTATAAATTCGCGATTCGCGCGTGTGTTATGAAAAGTGGATTTGAATCTATTACGTTATTAGTGAAGATATTGGTGCAGTTACGTGTTTGAGTTACTTAACTTTTAAAATCTAAAAATTTAGAAAACGTTTGCACTGAAAGTGTCTACGAAAATTAAGAAACATGGCAACAACCCGCAAACTTAGAGTAACTGAGCTAGGAGAAAAGTTACGCGCTCTAGGCTTGGCGACGTACGGCACGAAAGCCGAGCTAATGGCAAGATTAGATTTAGCTGAACCTTATTAGAGGGATGAAGCCATCTTAGATACAACTTACGACGACGGAGCGACCGCATTAGAAACACCGGCTACCGAAGTCGGCGAAGTAGAAAGTCTCCGTCGGCAGGTAGAAGACCTTATGCGTGAGGTCGGACAACTCAGAGGATCAACGGAACAACGACCGGGAGTGAATGGTCGACACTGCGAGGTCAGCTTAAGTGTAATCTCCGATATGATCGACGTTTTGATGGAAGCGTTAATACCTTTATCGTGTAGGAGAGACGAGTTCTCTATATACAACGAATGGACCAGCTTCGGGATACCGAAATTGTTATGATAATTAGACTAAAGTTGAGGGGAAAAGCATTGCGATGGTTTCACTCAAAACCCGAATTCGTGACTTATGGAATGGAGGAATTATTAGCAGCAATAGAGAAGATGTTTAGCTCGCGACAAAGTGTTATCACGTTTAAAAGACATTTTGAGGAGGTGGAACGGCAACGAATCGTTTAGAGATTACCTACATGATAAAATTATTCTTAGTTACCGAATCCCCCCCCCAGGAAAATAAATTTTGGAGTGTGCGATAGACGGCATTCCAGACATTGCATTAAGAAACCAGGCCCGGATGATTGGTTTCCGAGACCAGGAGTCGTTGCTGACGGCTTTTGAAAGTATAACGCTAAACGCCGGGTTAAGGATTCGAGCGACGGGCCCTCGAATTCCTACAAAATACGGAGGAAGGCGGCCGACAGGTGAAGGAAAAAGAAAACCGATCGACTATAAGAGGCCGCCGGAGTAAACTTATGCCAGATGCTTCAACTGCTGAGAGTGAGGACATTTTGCGGGGAACTGCCTCCGTCCGAAGAGGGAAAGAGGCAGCTGCTACAATGCGGTAAACATGGACATCTTTGACAAGAATGCCCGGAGAAGGGTGGCGAAGTCCACAGCGTCACCAGGAACGTGACCACCGATGACGACTACATCAGGAAGATAACTTATGATGTCGATTCAGGCAATATACACTACATTTTAGTTTTAAACACCTTATTTGACTCCGGCGCAGCCCCGTGAGTTTCATAAAGAAAGGGTTAGTGATGGGACCGATCGACTCTGCGCCGGAACTCGGAAGTGAATATTATGGTATTATTCATAGTCGTCTGCAGGTACACGGCTCGATACAAGTTAGTTTAAGATTAGATGACGGCGAAAGGGTTGAAACTCGTCTGTTGGTTGTACCGGAATCTACAATGGTGAACTCCGTTATTTTAGGTCGCGACGCTTTAAAAAATGTGGATTAGGTTTTAGCAGAAAAGATAAGCGCTCCGAAGAAGAGGTAGTGATAGATCAGATTATAATATAGAAATAAATGATTCCACCGATAATCAAACTACCGAATTAGACATTAATCCCGAAATCGCGGTGGAAAAACAAAATGATTTAAAGGAAATCTTAAAGGTAAATTACTTAGATGCACCTCGTCCGGAAAAACCTAGAATAAGCATGGAGCCGAAATTAACATTACAAGAGCATCAGCCATCTTATTTCTCTTCTCGTCGCTTATCGTTTGTCGAGAAAAACTAAGTTCGGGAAATAATAGGAGATTTGCTGGAAGGAGGAATCAAGCCGACTGTCAGGTGCGTAGCGGCTATTGAAAATTTCCCGATACCACTTAATGACGTACAAAGATTTTTAGGATTATGTGCCTATTTTAGAAAATTTGTGGCAGGATTCGCCCTTACGGCCAAACCACTTTATGACTCACTTAAAAAGAATGTTACCTTCGCTTTCGGCGAGGAGCACCTGCGAGCAATGGAAGAGTTAAAGCATAAATTAGTTATAGTTCTAATGTTAGCTAAATTAAATGACAAATCATCGGGAAAAGATTGGCATCAATTTTTAACGGATATTTAATTCGCTTTAACACGTTGACTGCCATGTCACCCGTATTCGGGTGACAGCAAAAGTTCTCATCAGGCCACGTCACCCATATTCGGGTGACAGCAAGAGTTCTCATCGAGCCGTTTCTTCTTTACTTCCGTGACTCCTTCCAAAGGATTTCCGAACATATTTAGATAAAAATTTGACAGGAGATAATAATACTGTTGAATTTTTTTAAAAATCGTTTATTAACAAAATTATTTACAGTGCAAAATATTGAAGCATTCGCTGCAAAGTTGCGGTTGACCAGGGCAGCTTGGACAAAATGTAGTAGGTTTCCTAATTCATTATCACTAAGATTGCATTTATACGTATCCGTATCAGAATCCGACGATATGATTCGATTTACTTTTCTTCTTTTGGGCAATCTGATTACTTCCTCATCGCTGCTATCCGAATTTGAGCAACTAGCGTGACTAGTCTTCCTTTCACTGCTATGTGAATCTTTGCACACTGACTTTTTCATCTTTATCTTCACCATTAAAAAATTATGGACAGAGATTTTAAATTGTACTACTCAGTACACGGCAAAGATTACAACTGCTCGTGCAGAGAAATAACGTGACAAGTGAGAATCGTAGCAGATATCAGCACGCATCTTACAATAGCACGCGTAGCCTGACGGGGATATTGTTTTAAACAAGCGTAGCAGTCAACGTGTTAAATAACAGTCCGAATGCATCAACCGGGGAATCTCCTAGTAAATTATTATTCGGTTTAACTCAGAGGGGTGACATTGTCGATAATTTCCGTAGTTATCTAGAAAACACCATTACGAATAGCGAACGCGATTTAAAAGCAATTAGGAATAAGGCCGAAGATAGAATTGCTGAGAAGCAAAATTATAACAAGAGGTATTATGATAACGCCATCATAAGATACGGTCAGAATTTAATGTCGGTGATTATGTGGTGGTAAGGAATTTTGATAGCACTGTAGGGATTGGAAAGAAACTGATACCAAAATTTAGGGGTCCGTACGAAGTTATAAAGAAATTACGAAACGATAGATATGTAGTTGCCGATATAAAAGGTTTCCAAATATCTCAAAGACCGTATCAGGGAACATGGGAATATTGTAACATGCGTCCCTGGCGAGGAACGGAACAGGCCAAAGAATAAATATTATTTTAGTTATTGATTAGATCGAAAAGAAAAAAAAAAAGGAAAAAGAAATATTGTATCCGAGTGATTTTATTTCTTATGTATGCGTTTATTAATCTTTAGACCCTTTTATATCAGCATTTTTAGGATCTTTTATACTAGCCTTGCGTTTGCTTTTATTTTTTAATTGTATTTCTTATATATGGATTATCTTATATTTTTATTCTTTCAGATTATTACTTTTACTTATGTGTTAATTTTTGATTGTATTTTTATGTTTGTATTCATGTACTTCTTATGTATGTATTAACTTTATGTTCATGTTCATTTTACGTTTCGTCTTTATGTATGTGTGATGGTCTAGTGACCGAGGGCGGTCACCGTCAGGACTGGCCGATTGTAAACGTCTTATGCAGGTTCGTGCACGTTGGCGCCTGCAATAGTGTGAGTGCGTGCGGATGTTTGTTTAGGATATCGATATTCTTAAGATTAAGTGTGAGGAACTCTTACAGTAAGTAAGAGGCTGTATGCGTCACCCGTGGAGGGAGGCCGATGCTCCGGAAAAGTATAAAAGGGCAGTCGGAGAATATGGCTAGAGGAGAGAGGAGTGAAGAGTTAGTTAGTTCAGTATTTGTCGGTTCTTATGTTAGTTATGATGACCCTTCTTATGAGTCTTATGTATCTTACGGTAACAGGTTATTGCAATTATTAAGAATTGTCCGCTATTGAAAGTAACGGTTTTATGAATCTTGTGTGCTTATATGCTGTAAAGTTTAAAACATCAAAGCAAATTTTCAATGATCGGTTATTGTATTTTTGTTTGTTTGTTTTTTAAGATAATAATATATATAAATTTTAATAACAAATATATATATATATGGTGAAATTCTAATTAAATATAAAATAAAATATAATATATGAAAGCAAATATTCAATGATCAGTTGTTGTAGTTTTGTTTGTTTTTTTGTTTTTTCTATAGAATTTTTCTAGACTATGCTACGCGTATATGTATGTTACGTATACTTTTATTAACTAATGATACAAGATATATATAGATGTGGTACATTTAAATAATTATATTTTTTTATATCGAAAAACAAATCATTCAGCCTTTTTCCTTTTTGGTCGAATAAATAATGGAAATGACGAATATAGATTTTTGTACCGGTGTGTGATCGATTAATAATTATTAAAAACCTTTCTTTCTTTTTTTTCCTCTTTTTTTATGTTTCATCCTAATAAATCTATCAAGGAGAAAGAGTAAGAGTGAAAGAGAAGGATAAAGAGAGGAGATAGAAAAGGGCAACGAGCGTTATAATATTAGATGACAGAAGCTTAAAAAAGTCTACTAGGAATAATTTTTAAAACAGACGGAGAACGGAAACGATGACAGCTGCGGTGGTGGCTATGATAATAGCTAATAAAGAAAAAAAAATGAAAAAAAGAAGAAAAAGAATAGGATAGAAAAGAGAAATACATTGCACGTGACTCGTTAAGCTTGCCCTCGGGATTTAAATTCATTTATATATCTTCCCGTAGTAATATTATACCCACGAGACGCTAAAATTTCTGTGAAGGAAATGACAAAGACCAGCTTAAAGTATCCTTTGTAAAAGAGAGACAGAGAGAGAGAGAGAGAAAAGTGATGACTGAGATAAAAAGAAAGGAGAAAGAAGAAGGAAAGTGGGTGAGTGTGTGAGAAGGAGAGATAGAAAGAAAGAGGAGGATATAAATATTCTACATATGACAATTCACTAAAGTAAATTTCTTTTCAACTTATCCATACGTTAGATTTCAAACGAGGGATTTAATTTTATTTCGTTTTTTTTTATTTATTTTATTTTATTTTATCTTATTTATTTTACTATATTTTATACTATAAAAATATCTATACCTCTCTAATTCTAATAATCTATAATTTCTTTTCAACTAATCCATACGTTAGATTTCAAACGAGGGATTTATTTTTATTTCTTTTTTTTTATTTTCTTTTATTTTTTTTATTTTATATTATTTAATATTATATTATAAAAAAATCTAAAACTCTCTAATTCTAATATTCTATAATTTCTTTTCAACTAATCCATACGTTAGATTTCAAACGAGGGATTTACTTTTATTTCTTTTTATTTATTTTATTTTATTTTATTTTATTTTATTTTATATTATAAAATATCTATAACTCTGATTCAGTGTCCAGAATAAAATAAGAAAAAAATAGAAAAATAGAGAGAGAAAAAAAAATAGAGAAGAAAAACAGAAAGAAGACAATGAAGCTAATTGCATCGTAATAATACTACAACTATCTTCAGCAATGTTTTATGCTACTTTAATGATACGTAAGCACGATAAAACAACGTTATCACGTTAATTGCTGGAAAACGGTAGGATTACGAAAAACAGAAGGATGAGTAATTAAACTGATACAACTTACAATTAGTAACGGTTAGAATGCGAAAGGTAGAAGGGCGAGTGGGGAGGAATAAATGTAGAGGGGTTTGAAAAGAAGGCAAAAGTATACATTGAAATCTTCTTAAATTCTCTTTCTAGAATAGTTAAAGAAGCAATAGGGTTCTATTTTCAAATAGTTTATGTTTATATTTTCTCGTATAAATCAAAATAATAAAATAATGAATTCAAATACATTTACTTAATAAAAAGAAAAAAAAAGTAAAATAGAAGTAGAGAAGAGAAAGTGTATAAGGAAAAAATGTTGATGTATAAATACAATAAACGAAAGTAATATTCAATTAGGTACAAATTGTAGACACAAGTACTTTAGAAATTATAAAATTTATACAAGAAAGCGTATAAGGAAAACAGTTGGTGTATAAATACAATAAAAAAGTAATATTGATAATGGAACAAATTGTAGATACCAATTTTATAGGGATATAAAATTTATTGTTACCCAGGTAAAAAATCAAGGACAAATATCTAGAATAAAGAACGAGAACAAAAAAATGCAAATATAATTTGTTTCTTATAACCATATAACACTCAAGAGCCTACAATTATTTCGGAGCAGATGTCTAAATACATTTCTTTTGAAAAAAGTTTGAGAATTCAACAGAAATGAAGTTTCTTTTGTATAATTTACGACCCTCTTGGGATTTTCAAATAAAAGGATGAAAAGGAATGTTGTCTAAATATTGGGAAAAAATCATTAAGGAACTAAAATAAGTTTTACGATTCAAGGATTGGTTTAACTTTAGTATTGAATATTTGAGAGGCTTAAAATAACACACAACCTACTAGATGTTAACCCCAATATTATCTTCTAACTTCTGTTTCTCTATTTCTTACCTTACTTTACTTACTTACTTACTTACATACTGAATTACTGCATACTACGACAAGCATTTCTTTTTCAAATTAATTTGAAACGCGACATTATGATTGCTTTAGAAATTCGATTACTTTTGCAGCTTGGATTGCATACGTACGGTGTACTCGCTTCAACTAAAATAGGATTCCGTTAGAAACTAACAAGTAAATATATATGTATATATAATTTAGTTACATTCTGTTGTAATATATATCGTTACCGAACAAACTCAAACTCAGGAAACAGAAAATTAAAATCCAGGTAATGATACTAATAGATACCGAATTAAGATTGACGAAGGTTAACAGCGAAACGTGGCATTTAAAGGGCTAGATAAAGGAAATTGTTTACCAGAATGTTCATTCAAACTTAACGTTTGTTAGCAAAATGAAAAATAGAAAACCTCCCGTAAGATTATAATTTTTAATTCACTCCTACCCACCCACTACCTTCTTCTTCTTCTTTTTCTTCATCTCTAGGTATTACAACGTTGAATATTTTGTCATTTTCTTTTAGTTACAAGCAAATAAATAATTGAATATGCCCTACAAAATTTATTTTATTCATTTCTCGGCAATGTGTTTTAACGATTTTACCTTATAACTTAGAGTTTGAGACGAGTTTCGTTAGAAAGAGCTGTTCCGAGCATGGATTTGCATAAATGAAGACCGATAGTATTCGCTATGATAAAGAAAACGGAAAAAGTTGGTGGATGAGGGATAGGAAAGGAATGGGTGTTTTCTGCGGTCGGTATACACGGATAACGAGCGAGCCACGGCCGCGGAAATATGGAAAAACTCGTTTCATCGTTGGGAAAATTGGCCGGGTGCGGTAAAATCCCGAGTGCGAAATATATTTAGGGATAAGCGTGAATTCGTATGAAAGCTGCTGAGCTACATACTTGCGCGTGTAGACTATACACATCTTTTTCCGTATTTATGTGTTATACGTGTACGCATACGTTTATGTTTAGATGAAATTGTGTAACAGACGCGAGCCAGACGCGACTGAAAACTCCCCCAATGAAACGTAATTTATTTTCTTTTCTTTGCTTTTCTGTTTTTCTTTCTTTCCCTCCCGTTGCATTTTGTTGGAAAATTTCCTCCAACTTTTTTTCTTCGCATTAACGAAACAATTAGAATATAAATTGTAACTATAGCAAGCGCAAAAGCAAATTTGTTGTCCTTGTTTCTCTTAATCCCTCTTAAAGAGTTATTAAACGTGCATGTAAATGTATATATATCTATGTATATATAACGGTATTAAATCGAACATTTAACGGATGATTACAACGATCATTAAAGGACCTTTTCAATGATAGAATTATGAAGCTCGTTAATAAAGGTCTTTATAATTAATCGCATAATTGATCGTACGATAATGTAACATAGTGTAACACCGGTATGTCATCAAGCTCGAGAGTTGGTATTTTCATTTGACGAACAGGATGTTGTTAACACCGAAAGGAATACCATCGATGATTGCATATAATTTATAAACGTTAAAAAGAAAATTGTAACATATGTATTAATATATACATACAAACATTTACATATACATACATATATAATCAATAAAATATATAGGTAAATGTAAATCTATGAAACTCGTATGAAAGCATCAATCTTGTCTGCATCGTGCACGTACGCTATCATAATGACTATTATCGTCTGGACAATATGACCTATTAATTTAGGTTTAGATTATACCATACGCAACAATTTTAATTATTCACGCGCATTGTGCAACGATTTCTGATTCATTGTTATGGCGCTTATAATCATTGATCATGGATAGAGAACAGTGGTAAATTAGCGACGAATAACGAACGATTTGCCCTTACATTTTTTACTCTTATCATTCGTTGTTATTATTTTTCAAAAAATAAATGAAAGTAAGAGAAAGAAAAGGAAGTTGATTTAATTTTTAAAAGAAGAATAGGAAAAACATAATACGAAAGTATTCAACGTAATGACGATCAAAGGTTATTCTTAAAAATCTTTCTAACAATTATTAATAAAATCTCTCTCTCTTCTCTTTCTCTTTTCTTTGTTGAAATAAAATATCGATCAAAAAATGTAGTAAGAAAGGTAATAAAGAAGGATCGTACGTTTAGTTTTATCGACAAATCGACTAGGATATCGAAAGGAAGTTTACTTGGCTAGAAACGCTTATCGTGGCAACCAACCACGAAAAGTTGTTAAAGAAGGAAATTGAAAGATAAAGCCTTAACTCAATTGAACTATCTCTTTCTCTATCTATCCATCTATTTAATTCTTTCCCCATCTCACTCGTTCTAATACACAGTCTTATTGCTATTTTAAGTGAAGGAAAAGTTCAAAGCTTCTCCGGACATGAGATAGAAAGGAAATAAAGAAAACAAGACGATAGTTAATGTGGAACTTAAATCGATGATTCTATCCTATCCTAATTATTTTTTTTTTTTTTTTAATTACTCTTTTTCGACTTAAATTTAAACGAAACATCAAAGAGAAACAATTTTTATTTTTCTTTTTTTCTTTTTTTGAAGTTATACTTCTTTTGGCGCGTTGGGGAAAATGGTAATGGGGGGTGATTTTGTTCTGAGCGTCTAGAAAAACGACACCATGAAATTATTCAGTATTTACTACGCGCGGCAATCGATTGCATGTATACGGCATGAAGTTGTCTTCTTTCTTCTTCCCCTTTTTTCTCATTCTCTCATTCTCATAATTTAATTTATGCCAATACTACTTTTAATTGGCATCGTACATAAATATAAACTTTAAAATAAAAATAAAATAATATATAAAATTGTAGAAATATTAGGACAAATAATTAAAATTACGATCAATGAAACATTTAATATAATAATCGTTTAACATTTAGCTTATCTTAATCTCCCAATTTGTTTCTTTTTTTCAGTAACTGCAACTCCAAGCACACCTATCAATCGTAAGTCACACATCGATATTATATTTTTAAAGTAATTTGTTGTTTGATACAATACCTTTTTACGTTGCACATATAAAATATAATGAATGAAAATTTGTATTCGACACGAATCCAAAGCTTTGATCTATCGCGCGTATTTACAATCTCGTTGATTAATAACTAATTATATTTAATTATAACTGCTATTTATAATTTCTATCTGTATTAAATTGCGAATAATGAAATATTTAAGTATGTGGGTATATACTTCTCTACAATTCGAAATTGAAAAATAAATTGATCTTTTATTGATGTATTTTCATTTTAGAAAAGGTCGGTTCAACCTTAAACTTTTCTACTCGACGACTCCTTTTATTGGAGCAAATATTTTTACGATCTTGTGTATAAACTTTATACTATCTTCTCTTTTGCTATTATATCATAAACTTACTGACATGCTATACGTGTAGTCTTGCTTAACTGATTTTAAATTAGGTTTTGGTCGTTACACGTCCAAAAATTGATTCGTTTTGCTACAATTTCTGCAATCTCCAAATCTATAATAGTTACGCGACCACATTAGGTCGCAACTTTAAGAAATCCTATGATTTAAAAGTGACGTTGCTAAACATTTTTCAAATTCTTATTTACCAAAAGTTTTCTTCCGATTAATAAATCTAATATTTAATAATTTCTTTTATCTAGATTTCATTATTTAAATCAGCGGATAAAACTTTAAGTATTTTTTTCTATTATAATATTCGGTCTATAATTTTATTGTAAATTTAACTTTTAATTTACTAAATTTAACTTTACGTATTTAAATCGGAAGACAGACATTTAATCATTTCTTTCCCTCCAATTATTGTAGGGATAGAGTAAAGGATGACTTACTTTTCGAGACATTTAAATTGTGTAACGTATACTCCTCCTTCATGCCCTTCAACACTAACAAGAATTTTAGTAGAAATGAAACAAACGTGATCATTCCACGTTAACAAAGAAGAATCGACCCGTTGTTATTCGCAAACCCAGCTTTCTGGTTTTGACGTGAAACACGATGTTACACATCTAGTCCAGTCAATTAGAAGTCGAAATCTGGTTTTCGGTTATAATCTTGACTCTTTGATCTAAGGGTAAGTCGACGACGCTGAATCGATTGGTGCTAATTTTTTTGCAATTGGATCTCAAATTTTTGAGAAAAAAGGTAAAAAAGGAGAAAAAGGGAAAAATAGCCTTATCTTAGAATATAGGCATTTAATCGAAAAAAGTTTTAAACAAAAGTTGTAGAGAATTGAAAATACATAAAAATTGTTTTAAGGTTTATTTCGTATTTGCAAAAATAAGCGTATAAAATTGGATTGAAGTTAGGAAAATAATTGTAAGAGTGGGGAAGCAAGTCCCGCCTCTCAGTCGGCTTTTACACGCGAGCGGGCTAGTGTGCGTGCTACCGTCCGTGTGTACTAAACACAAACGAACGATCTTGAATGCTAGTGCGACTGAAAGAAGAAACCGATATTTCTCCCCTTCTATTTGTTTAGGCGACAGCGAGTATTTCTTTTCCTAGCCATCGATGGTTTAGGTTGAGCGTTCCGTATAAGATTTTTTCTTTCGGTAGCAAGCATTTTTCGTTTTGGCCGTCGTGCGTCGAGCGTTCTATATATCTACCGCGCTTATACGCCGATTTCGACTTCTAATTGACTGGACTAATCATGATGTGTAATACTGAGAGAGATTAATATAGGAAAGAAAGAAAAATCGATTCTAAAGTTATTTCACATTTCAACGTGCACTTGTTTTCGTTTTCATCTTATAGAAAATACGAAAAGACACTTTACCGATCATCGTCAACCAGTTTATTAATGAAAGGACAAATTAAAAACAAACGTATTAAACATAACATTTGTTTTCTTTTATTCTTTATATTATAATCGAAAGATAGATAAATTTATTTATTTTTTCTTAATTTTTAATTTTTTCTTTCTATAAAAAAAAAACGTAGGTATTAAAAATTATATATATGAATATTATATTTTTTTTCTAATGAATTTCTTTTTCTTTATGCTTCTTTTTTTGTTTTTTATACATTCATATATGTTACCTTTATACGCCGTGAAACGATCGAATATTTTACATATAAAATAATTAATCTGAATAGGCGCGTATTCGAGAATGCATGCGATACATCCGCGTAAATTTGTTTCGTTCGAACGAAAGTGAAATATTAAAAAAATAATATATATAAATAAAAAAAAAATTGACAATTTAGTTTTGAGTTTAAGAAGAGCTTTGCATGTTCCCCGTGGTAATAAAAAAAAATAGAGAAAATACTTTTTAACCTCGTCGTTGTTCGTACACCTATTTTTTTTATCTATTTTCTCCATTTTCTAGTACATTTTTTTCCCTAACCCTGTTGTACAGAAAAAAGAAAAATAATTGTCAGAAAAGCGAATTTTTATGCCATGTTTTTCACAACGCACGAATTACTATGACTATTATTATATATACGCAAATAATACATAATTACTATGTAAATATTATGTAAGTTAATACATATGTGATACTTTGGTATATAGATATACTCCAGTATTCAAGAATGACGACGATAGTGTAGAAATTGCATCACCATGAGTCAGATTGTTAAACTAACAGATTGTTCCCTATAATTTCTAATTTTTCTTCATTTCTGAGCTTTCGTTTCAATGCATTATTTAAAATGACTACTTCTTTGAAAAGCTTGTTTCGAGTTGTCGAGTGAAAAAAGAGCACGGGGAAATCTCGCGTTTAAAATTTCATCGACTTTTCTCTTTTTCAAAAAGGAACGAAAAGAAAACGTTTCTTTCCCCAGCGTATGCGTGTATATGCATAAGTAAATAAGTATATTTATGTACATAGGTACATGTAGTTCGTATAAATGATGTAAAAAATAACAGAATAAATATAGGATAAAAATTTTAAATAAAGACTTGCGTAATTTTGTGTAGTTAACTTTCAAATATAAATGTAATATATATTTGGATATAGAAATAACCAAAATAATTTACATACGATTGCATAAATTAATATTAGAGTGATACATAATATACAGGGTTGAGAGAAAATTTAAAAATATTCAAAATATGTGGACGTAACTTCAGTGGTGATTTCAGTATGTTACAATAAGATAAAAAATTAGTTTTTTTATTATACGTGCAGTTACATGATTTTCAAAAAAATGTTCTTTGAATTTGCCGGCAATTTTCTTGGATACAGTGACGTCATTTTCCAGCATTGTTTACTAATGTATTTACTTTCATTTCATTATTATATATTTTACAAAATATTTTCATCAGAGTGAAATTTAAGGTTCGTTTATCAAGTGCATTAGAGATTAAAAAAGATACATAAGTTTGTTTTCTTTTTCTACAAATTTACGACATTTTAATTATTAAAATTATTAAGTGTACAATTTATTAAACATTATCTCGAGTATTTTTAATTTTTGAATTTATACTTCTTTTGGCGCAATGAGGAAAATGTAATGGGGAGTTATTTTGTTCCGAGCGTCTGGAAAAAACGACACCATGAAATTTGTCGGTATTTACGACACGCGGCAAAGCTATTTCAAGTATACGGCATGAAGTTGTCTTCTCTCCTTCTTCCCCCCTTTTTTTCTCAAGCGGGTCACCCATCCAATACTAATCGAACTCAGCGCTGCTTTACTTAAATGATCGAAGCGAGAACTAATGCTGTTACCGCGCTATGGCTGTTGACGCGTGAAGTAATTCGATATATCTCTCTTATATTTAGTGTTGACTGATATCTATATTTTGATATTTTCTTTTTCTTTTTTTTACTCTTTCTTATATATATATTATTAATTATTTTTTTTAAGTTATAACTTTTTTTGAAGTTTTTTTTGAAGTTATTTTTGAGGTTAGTGAAGTTATGTTCGTTTTGGTACGGCAAAGAAGTATAACTTCTTACGTGCGTACATTTTTTTTATATTTTACTTTATATCTCACCGTTTTCCTACTATTTTTATCATGATAAATCATATCATTATTATTATTTATTTTTTCATATAATTGTAATGACTATTATTATAAATATTTGACTTATTTTTAAACTGTTGAGAATATACGTCTGTGTAAGATTTTTAAATCTAGACCTCAATTCCTATTAGGTATTTCCCCTTCTCTCGAATATTTCTTTCACTTCAAACAGCAACTCTATTCTTCCATTTTTCTACCTTCTCCGAGAGTTCCACTCTTTTTTCTACCCATTCTTCTCTAATTCTCGACTACTGACCATTCCCTGAACGAACATCGCCATATTGTCAGTCTCCATGATTCAAAATTCAAAATAAAACTGTTTATATCTTCGATTTAATTAAAAATAAATTGTTTATAATTAAATACTTATATATTTTATATATTTATTAATTAGCAAAATAAAAATACACAAAATGAAGAATACATTTTTGGAAATAAATTAGTTGTTTAGATGATCGGAGAATTTGATCTGATTTAATAGATCTAATAAATTTTTCTATTGCTAAATCAGTTTAACCGTGAAATAAAAAGTTATTTTCCCTTCTTTTCTCTCTATCTCCATCTTTCTCTTGCACATTGGCAAAATGTATAATTTTTATGTTACCGTAAATCGAGATCTCGGTAAACGGAAATCGAAATTTGAGATCCTATTGATAAAACGGAAGCTCGAGCAAACCAATAGTACATAGTATATACCTATACATGTAATCTGTTATATACAAGTAACTATAGGTACATAAACCCACCTGCAGATAAAATCAACGAAACTTGAAGCATTGATTACCGATATTGATATATATATACACACATGATATGATATTGATACATGTAACTATAGATATATTAATCAACCTACTGATAAAATCAACGTAACTCGAATCAAATCAAAATTCTGTTATTAATTCAGTCAAGATTTAAAAAATAAAAATGAATTTTTATTTAAATTTGAGAAAGAAAGGAAGAAAAAGAAAGAATGAAAAAGTTATTATTCTACGTAATTTATTGAATTAGATATCAAATAAATTTCAAATAAAGAGAATAACCGGGGATGGGGTAGAGGAAGGATAATTCAATCAAATGAGTAAAAAAAAAAGAAAGTACAAACGGACCGAAGGAAAGAGAAGGGGGGTGGGGGGTCGTTGGTACGTTCTCTTCCGTTCATCTAAAAGTTTATCTATCATTCGTGTGATTTTTCGTCGCATAATCGAAAAGTACGTATCGGTAAATGAACTCTATTTTCTTTTTTGTTGTTTTTCTCAAGTTTTTTACTGGAGCCTCGTTAAAAAGTACGTCGTCGTATTCATAGTCGTCGTCGTCATAGTCATCGTCGTCATAGTTCTCGTCATCGTCGTCATCATCATCATAAGAAACGCTCGCGGATCCTTATTTTGCTTATTTGACCGAATGCGGATACCACGATGCGGCAAAATTATGCCGTGAATACTAATGACCGGAACGGCCGTCTACGGAATTTCGTAGGAAACCCTTTTCGACGTGACGTATAAACCATGGATTTTCGAAGTTCGATTGTTAAACATATGTATAAGCAGTATATGTATTCTATACACATATCTATAAAATATATTTACACGTATACGCTGACGCATTAACAGAAAAACAGATAATTTCGATGCAATATACTAATCGTTGTACGTTAATGCTAGGATCTATTCTGGAAGAAAGAGTACAAAGTACTAATTTACTTCTGCCTTTGTGTGTTACGTCTACGGAATTTCGTAGGAAACCTATTCCGACGTTACGTAAATACCATGGATTTTATAAGTTCGATCGATAAACATATGTATAGATAGTGTATGTGTATTCTATACATATATCTGTATAAAATATATTTAAACGTAACGCTGACGCATTGAAAGAACAACAGATAATTTCGATGCAATATACTAAGTGTTGTATATTAATGCTAGTATATTTCCACAATCTATTCTGTAGGTAAGAGTAAAAAGTACTAATTTACTTCTGCTTTTGAGTGCTTTACTCTTTAACCATGAATATCGTAATACAAACTCTACAGGGAGATAAGGTTTATTGTAATAATGGTAAAATACCATTAAAGATTCTATTGTTGATCTATCGATTAATAGGTTTTTTCTTCTCAATGCTATTATTTATTTCATCAAATCTAACCAGTCGCGTAAACATTTAGAAATATTCCATAAATTATTCTTAGGAAAGTTTTTGGACATTCTCGCAACAGTTAGAAAAACTGTGCGTTATTCAATCCCCTCATCGTTTTATACAAATTGTTTATTTAGTTAGAAAATAATTTTTACGACGAGAATTTTTTCTTGTTCTCTACATTTTACATTTCGATATTTAATATCTTTTTTTCTATACTTCTCAGTTTCGAAAAACGTTATCTTAAAGTATTTGTCTCTGGCATCGAATATTTCTATTTTATGTTAGTTTTATTTCTATATTTCTATTTTATGTTTACATACGTCCCTTGTTTTGAATCAGTGTACAGTATTGTAAATCTATCAAGTTCTAATAAATAATATGAAAAGAATGCTTTCGAAAGTTACTTTCAAATAAAAACACTATTGTTGTGTCAATTCGTAGAACGAATCCATTTCTCTTGCTAACATCTGTAAAAACATCTATCAATACGAATTGTACAAAATTTTCCACTAATTCTACGTCTTTAAAATTTTTCTAATATAGTATTTCTCTCTTGTTTAAATTTATTGAAATATTTTCTAAATCATGCTTACCCGAATTTAATAAAATATTCTTAAAATATCATAGATTCCAACAAAAAAATAATAAACAATAATAAAAAACGATGATAAGGCTGTAAAAAAATAGCAAATTTAACGAGTGACATAGTAATCTACTAATCAACTGCCATGTGGAGTCGTGTACACCAATGACGTTTACTGGGCGTTTCGAATCGGACGTTTGGCCGTACAAAATAGACTCACCTGACAGGTGGCATTGCTGTTCCGACGGTAAAACCGGTTTGTCAGCAAGTACAATATTAATATACGTATAAAATATAAAATTTAATATTTAGATCGATTTAACGCGTCATCTAACAATCCTTATTAAACGAATCAAACTTTTATCCAAAAAATGTCAACGCCAAACGTTTAAATAACGTGCTACGCGTCTTGTATCGAATTCGAACGCATTTGGTTTTACTTGAAAAGGGATCTTTTTAACCGAAACCAAAACGAAACCGAATCATACCCGAATACATTTACGTGTAAGCTCTTTAAAAGAGAAAACAAAATAAGGAAAAAGAAATAAATAAAAATAGGAAAAAAATTAACGAGCATAAAATACAATCGTAATGAAGACGAGCGTGTGAAAAAAGGGGGGAAAAGGGCCGTTTTATTCACCTTCGGATAATTAAAATTCATTTCCTATGAGAATCATTTAAAAGCGAGAAATCATTTTAACTAGACGTAAAACCAGATTGTGCATATGAAATTCTTTATATAAAAAAAAGAAAAAGAAAAAAAAAGAAAAAAGCGAAATAACGAGATTAAAAATTGCACTTTTTAATGAAGACGAACGTGCGAAATAAAGAAGACGTCATTTCGTTATTAACACTTTCGATATATTTAATATTATATTTATTATATTATTCATATAATTAAAATTACATTTTTCTTTATCAAAATTGCGTCTCGTCTTAAATAATATTAAGATTTGTTAATTATTTTGAAATCATTTCAAAAATGGGAAAATTCTCAAAAAGATGTGAAATATTTTTCCATCGTCCAAGTTTCCTTTTTCTATGTTTTCATTTTTCATTTTAACCTCTGGAATTTGACCAAGCACTACTCATCAAGAAACTAAATTGTCCTATTTGTTTAGGAATTATACGTTTAAAGTAAGAAAAACATCAGATTGCTTGGACTAGCGATAACTAAACAGTTTTATCTTAATGACTTATTTAACCTTGAAATAATGTAAAAATTCTTCTGACAAAGAAAAAAAGTAAATAGATAGGTAATTAAAGTTAATGGAAAAATTAAATAATTTATGGTAAGGAGAATTAAATGAGATGTGATAAAGATTGAGGGAAAAATAAATCATTTATTTCACATTAAGACATATTTACGTATATTCTACGTATACTCTAATATGTATTTTACGTAATAGGTAGATTTAATGTTTAACCAATTTTTCAATATCTATAATACTTCATAGTATCATATATTATTATTACATAGTATATTTCCGTGCTGCGGAGGGAAACATTGGTCATCGTTGAAAAACCCGAGAAACGTGAAAGGGATAATATTTTTGTCCACTTTCTCTTGAGAACCATGTTTATAACTTTTTCTCTCTTCCTCTGTCCCCATTTTTTTTATATCCCCTCTTTTTCTGGGTCATCCTGTCTTTTTCTAATTCTATAATACCAAAAAGGTATTCTTACTCCCTTCCACTCTTTCTCTTTCCCTTTTTTTTTCTCGCTCAACTCTAGCTTTCTTTAAATCAATGTGCCATCTATTTAGAATTTCCCCACTCCACAAAAATTAACCAATAGGCTTTAGTGACCAGGTAGTTTCGAAAACAACCTGGATATGGGTATATATTCGCTTTCTAAGTTTCGAGTTAGCCAGTATAGTCGGTAACTCTCGGTTAAGAAAGTAAGCTTATTTAGAAAGTTACTTCGTAAATCGAAATCGAAATATCAATTAGAAAATTTGATTCTAAAATAAACACGCACAACGATTGAATCCAGAAATGAAAATAATAAAAGTAATAGTTTAGGATACTTCAGTTCCGAAAAAATAATGCGGGAATGTGGAATAGATCCTGAAGATCCTTGGTTGTAACATTTTCGTTCGAAGGGTCAAGATGTACTATACATGACAATATTGAACTTAGTAAAATCGAACAAAATAAATGTGACGAATATAAATAATGTGACGAATATAAATAATGTGACCAATATAAATAATGTGACGAATATAAATAATGTGACGAATATAAATAATGTGACAAATATAAATAATGTGACGAATGTGATAAATGCGACAACAGAGAATATAGAACAGAGAATAGATCCTGAAGATCGTTGTTGGAACATTTTCGTTCGCAGGGTAAAGAAGTACAATACCTGAGGATATTAAACATGGTACAATCGAGCGAAATAAATGTGACGGATACTATAAATAATGTGAATAATGTGACAAATGCGACGAATGCGACGAATGCGACGAATGCGACGAATGCGACGAATGTGATAATACAACAAATGCGACAAAAGAGCAAGGCCATAACAGACTCCAAAATCGCGACAGGACAGTTGGTGGAGCACACCTTACAGGTAGCAGAGGAAGATCGCAACGTCGCAATGTAGTTACTCGAAATCGTATGATACGTCGCAATGTAGTTACTCGAAGTCGTATCGAGAGACGTCCTATTGATAGAAGACGTCCCTCCACGTCGCGTGCTCAGGTAATCCACTGAGTTCAAATTATTACATATCAGTTAGCAGTAAAGATCAGATAGTTAGTAACAAATAACGAAATTCGGGCAGGTAGTGGAATAGTGGGTCAAAACGCTACACTAATCCGCTACTGAACGAGTATTAACACTAGATTTACAGATATTTTATTCATTATTTTTCTAATGACTTACAAACATTGTTAAGTCCAGGATTGAGTAAAGGGGAGAGGAATAAATATTTACATATATTTAATTAGGTAACTAAGAACCGACATATTTTATTAAAAATAATATTTGAGATATATATATGTATATATAATGGTAAATAAATTTTTGTAATGAGTCAAATTGGCTCAGTCCTAAAATCTAGGGTTAAATATATTGTCAATATATTATATGTAAGTGCATTATTTTGAATCAACTCCTTCTTACAACGTGGAAGTGAAAGAGGATAGATAAGGCCTTCTTTCAATCATAGTGAGAAAGGACGTGCACGAGAGTGTGCACAGTACAGAAGTGGGAACCAGCACGATCGTACAACCTAACAGATATTGTTTTTTTACTTTTCTTCTCCTAAAAGACCTAATATTTTTAATTATCTTTCTTCTTAATCGCTAAACTTTTCGAACTTTTATCTATTTAATCCGCCATAATTTCGATATACGTTCGATAATCGAGATAAGATTCGATACTAGTATTCGATAGTTCGATAAAGATGGCACCACGTTCGACAAGCGACGTTTAGTTCGACAACGACTAAATTTCCTATCTAGTAAGAAAATATTTTATGCCCATATCAAGCCGTCAAAGGACGCCATGTTTATGGTGTAGTTGGTATAGTGCGAGAATACGTGTTATTCATTATTTTAGACAGAAAAAAAAAGAAAGAAAGGAAACAAAAACCGTTACTTTATTTATTTACACCATTAAATATATGGTAGAAGACATCCGGGGTGTATTAAAGGGTGGTTTACAGTAAACAGTGCTCTATTATTTTCATTTAATTTCTAATAATTTCTTCCATTCGTCAATTTGAATGCACATCCGACGCGAACGATCTACGAGCTGCGGACATAATTCTTTATGAATTCTTGTTGCTTTCTCACAATTTTTTTACAACCTTTTCGCATTGTTGTTTTACCACTGTGCTAGTCATTCATAACGTGCGTCTTACGCTAACAATATCAATTCCGTTTCAAGAATTGTTTGAAATATTTTATATAAGACTTTCCTATGCTTTCTTAATGCAGATATTTCTTGTTTTTATAACCTGATTACGCGATCTAAACATTCGCTTTGTAATCTTATCTAACATGTCTCTGGATCTTTGACAGAACAGTAAACGGTAGGAATCAAAACAAACTCCCTGATTCTTTTTATATCCAATTAATTTGCTTTCATTTCATTTCAATTGGACTCATTAGTTTGAAATATTACAATTTTTTTCCTGAAAATTTTCATCATAAAAAATGCTAGTACGATCTTTTTTCTATTATTAATGTTTATAATAAATGTTTATTTTGTTTATGGGTTTGAAATTGTCTTTGAGGGAAGATTCGCTTTTTTTTCCACACTGTACACTTATCTATGTCTGTCTCTTTCCTTCTTTTTATATTTGTTGTTGTTGTTGTTGTTGTTGTTGTTGTGAAAGTCGCTAAACAATTATGTGAAGATTATTAAAATTAACTATTTTTATTTGCAGGAAGGACAACAGAGAAATAGAAGATAAGTAAACAAACTTCGAAGAAGAAAAACTCAAATATGTGGGGATCGCAATCAGTTAACGCTCGAATTTCAATTCCAACTCTAATTCTAATTCTAATTCTAATTCAGACTAATATTTTTATTTTTTCATTCTATTTTATATCTATCTCTTAAGGTAATTTCTTGGCTGCATAAAAAGACATTTTAAAGTCTAAGGAAATGCATTAAAGTAGAAGGTAAAATAGCAATATTATGCAAAGAGAAGTATATTCTTGTACATGATACATTTCTTTAGCTCATAGATTTAATATAAGTAATCGCCTTTTTTCTGCTATCTCTTAAAACGTGCCAAGCTTATAGTTTAGCTTAAAATAAAACAAAAACAAAAAAAAAAGAAATAAAATAAAATTCGAATATCAAAAAAAGACAAAAAGTGAAAATAAAAAACATCTTTCTTGTAAATAGTCGATCTTAAATATATAAACGTCCTTTACAAATAATATATAATTTATATTTCTAAATTTGACATATAAATAATGTCTTAGCTTTCTTTTCCTGATGCAACAAAGTTATAACATTATTTTTATCGCTTTTAAACTTTAGAAATATATGATTAGATACACGATGTTTCTTTCTTAATTTAGTATAATTTGTATAAATAATGCAGTAAGTTTATAAATTTTTAATATACTGTTTTATTTAAAAGCGCGAATGAATCTTTTTTTTTTTTCTTTTCTTGTATTTTTTAAGTGAGCAATGGGAACAGAGTTTTCTCTTTAGAACTATTTATTTTAAAACTTTTTCTACAGTATGTAATATGGTCTCTTAACGGTGAAATCGTCATGCTATTATCAGAATCACTGGCATTGGCATAATACATCTGTGTTTCATTTACAGATGCTACGATAAATATATAAAAGTTAACTTTGTACGGTTCTGTAAACGAAACATCTTTGAGTAGACCATTGACTATTTTATTAAATATTCTGTTACGCAAACAAAATTTCGTATTAAAAATCGCATTACAGTTTCTATTCATCTGTCTTAATTAGTTTTTTTTTTTTTTACATGTTAATCTATCTTCAGTACTTAATTATCTGTGTATAGTTGTAATCATTAATTCCGATTTTTTCTGATCAAACACACCCCACTGATCACTGTTCGATAATTTTTTTGCAATCTGTTTTACATAGGCGTGTCATCTTTAATATTTCCTAACAAGCGATTTTATTTACGACCATTATTTTCATGAAGCATATAAATGTATAAAACTAATTGTAAAACAAAACAAAACCATAGAATAATTCTTATAGCGTCATGACTACAATTCCAGAAGAAAGAGAAAAATCACATTTTCAATCATTTTCTTTTTTTCCATGATCAATTTGTTTCTGTCTCTTCTCGCATTTGTTCTACATATTATATGTCAACTGTGAATGATATTTTAACTCTATTTTTTCTTTTCTTTTTTCCTCTTTTTTCTATTTTATATTTCTTTTGCAAATTTAGAATGTATTTGTTTTTTTTTGTTTTTTTTCTTGGTTTTTTTTTTTTTTTTTTTTTTATAAATACTCTCGCTCAATGACTAATTTATAATGTAAAGTAAAGAGAAAAAGGGAAAAAAAGGGAGAACAAAAAAGTACTGCATATATTGATATGAGCTTTGTTTTCTAATTTCTACAAAATTATACTGTTTTTTAAAAATGTATTCTCTTTATTGTCATTTATATCTACCCCCGACAATTTTTTCTCTGAACCATTGAAAACGTAATGTATATAAATCTCATCTTAATAAAAAAGATATTTCACATGAAGTTAATAGTTTATTTGTTTAATTATTACTGTTCTTATTATTATTACCATTATAACATTTCGTATTTTATTCTTTTTTCTCTTTTCTTATTCTAATACATTGAACGTACCTAATTGTATTTACTATTTCTTTCAGTTTATTGTAATTTTCTTTTATTTCTTATTCATCTTGCTTTTCGTCGTGATATTATTATTACGTTGTAAAATAGATAAAACGTAAAAATAGAAATGTTTGTAGCACATCTTCGTATCATTTATCCCCTCTTCCCTACTAGAGGACCATTTATTACATCTAAATTCCATTATGAAAATGTCGTCGTATATTTGCTAAGATTATGACGATAAGGCTTTCGAGTTAATAAGATTAGTGAAACGTACTGTTACACCATTCACCACCATATAACCACCATTCACCATTCGCAACTTTTTATTACTATCACCCATGTTCTTCTTTCCATCCTTCTTCTTCTCGACGAGTTTCCTCCTCCTTCTTCCATCTCTTCTATAAAAAAATTAAAAATAAAATAAGGAAAGCGAAAAAAAATAGTGCTGAAGGCGAACCTTATTTTCTCTTTTTTTGTTCAGTGTACAGTGAAAAAAAAGAAAAACAAAATATTACTAAACGAAAAACTAAACGAATATTTGGCGAGACATATTATCACATGTGTAGCAGTCGATATATAGAAACACATATACACACACGAACATACATATACAACACGATTTCGTGTCTCGCCTTGATTGCATCGGACATTGTCCTTGTATTTATAAATTTAATTACACTTACATACACTTCATACGTATTCATGCATATGCATATGATATTACAGTACATATACATAACACACACACACATATGACAATTAAACACGATATGTTTACTATATATATAAAGATATATATAGTAATACACAAATAAAGATACATAATACATATACACATTAATATATAATGAATATACGTAAAATGCATCGTTAACGATACACACACACACACACACACACATATACACACTTAAAGTTCGCGTAGATTAAAAATATTATTTCACGTGAGAATATATGTGTTTAAGATAGAAAACAAGAGATAGAATAAAGTACAAATTAGGAAATTTTTTGAATAGGTGAATCTAGGTTTTGTACGTATCCTACACATACGCATAAACCAACCAACGCTTCGCAGACGAAATTGTGAATGAATAAAATGAAGCGAGAGAAAGAGAGAGAGAGAGAGGGAGAGAGAAAGATAGAAACATAGAAATAATCTATTTAACATCGTAGCGTTCGAAACATTTATAAATCGTTTGTAATCTCGTACTGTGCGCTAGATAAACCACTTAAACTATTTTTTTTTACGAAAGATTTATACGATATTGTAATATTTAGAATACGAAAGACAGCGAATGAAAACTGAGAGAAAGCGAGAATGTAATCAAAGTGAAAGAGAGAGAGAGAGAGAAAGTGAAATGAAACAAAAAAATAAAACAGACAAAAAAAAATAAATAAGCAAATATGTAACGTTAAAATTAACGTCGTCGATAAAGTTCAAACGAATAGATGTTTTAAATGTAACGACGATGCCTAAAGCTCGATCGTTTTATTGAGCACATCGTACGTACGAAAAAATTAAGCAATTAAATATTATTAATATATATTATTATTATTACCATTATTATTATATTATATTATATTATATTATATTATTATATTATATTATATTAAATTAAATTATATTATATTATATTATATGATATTATGATTTTTTAATATAATTTTCTAATAATAATAATATTATTATTATTATTATTATTATTTTATATTATATTATATTACATAACTCCGCCTGCATGATCGCAGATCAGCGATCATGTTGCCGGTCCTAAGCCCGGGAAAAGGAGGAAGGTTGTTGGATCAGGTTAGCTCCCTACCTAACGTAAAAAAAAGACTACGGCTCATAGAACTGACACTCTGCCTCGGAACAGGACGGATATACAGATGACGACACATGCAAGGAAATGGACAACGAAATGGAAGAAAGAACATATAATGCGTCTGGCTACATGGAACATCAAGTCATTCAATAATAAAGATCAAGAAACCCTGAAAGAACTGAAAGATAATAACATCGATATTTGCGCCTTACAAGAAACCAAAAAGAAAGGCAAAGGACAAATACAGTACGAAGACTACTTAGTGATCTATAGTGGTGTAGAACAACAAATCAGGGCAAAAGAAGGGGTAGCCATCGCAGTGTCTAAGAAGTATCAAAATAACATACAAGAATGTAGCTACGTATCTTCACGAATCTTGGTTGTAAAAATGAAAGCGGAAGACCAAAGTTAAATATAGTGTCAATTTATGCACCCGAAGATAATAAACCGAAGGAAGAAAGAGAAGCCTTCTACGACCAACTACAAAATTTAGTCGGATCATTACCAAGTAACCAACAAATGATAATCCTTGGAGATTTTAACGCCCGCATCGGAAACGAAATAATACCTGGAATAAAACAAAGGTTCAACGAAAACGTGTTAAATGACAATGGAGAACTAATGACACAGCTATGCACATTTAACGAGCTAAGGATTAATAATACATTTTACAATCATAAGGAACACTATAAATTTACATACAGCAACACCAGAGGCTTCAGGTCTACAATTGATTACATTGTTACCAACAGATACGTCCAACCAAACCAAATATTAGATATCAGGACGTTAAATTCCGCGAATGTAGGAAGCGATCATAGCCTGCTATTAGCAAAGATAAGAATGAAGTTTAAACCCCAAAGAAATCTTGCACGAGTAACTCAAGAATTGAAAATAAACATCGAGTCACTATGGAACTTACCAACCAAACAACTATACGAGAACAGGTTGAAAGAAAAAATCGAAAAAGCCCAATAAAAGAAGAAGATAACATAAACATAGCCTGGAAGAAACTAAGAACCAACATTTTAGAAGCTGCATATGAAGCCCTGGGAACACGAACTGTAAAAAACCGGGCTAGAATGATCAAAACTCCTTGGTTCCGCCCAGAGATTAAGGAAATATGCAAAAAAAAGAAAATGGCATACCTTAACTATAGGACATTAAGAACACCTGAGTCATACGAAACGTATAGACGAATCCGGAATCAAACAGCGACATTAGTAAGGCAAACAAAGCAAAATTATTGGGAGTTTTTTCGAAAAGAATGGAGAGTGACTTCTATGGACTCCAAAAACAAATCTGGCGATTTATTAGAAATCAAAGAAAGGAGGTCAATGAAATGATAGAAACAAACCAGATCACAAAAGAAAATTGGATTAACTATCTAACAGAGCTCTATAAATCAGAAGAACCTCAAACGGAACTAAATACGCCAGAAATAATAACCAGAAGCGACATACAAATTGAGTCCAGTGATGTAGAAACAGCTATTCGAAGACTAAAGAATAGGAAGAGCTCAGGGCAAGATGGCATCCAAAACGAGTTAATAAAATATGGTGGCCAACGTCTCACACAACAACTAACATTCCTAATCCAAAAAATACTATGCCAACACAAATACCTGACGAATGGCGAACTAGTACAACTATAGTTATGTTTAAAAAAGGAGACAAAAAGTGCCTACAAACTACAGGGGAATCAATCTTTTAAACACTTCATTAAAACTAACGACAAAGATTATAACGAATAAAATTAACAGCTTAACGAATCTAGAAGACGAACAGCAGGGATTCAGATCAGGCAGATCGTGCACAGACGCGGTTTTCATCATAAGACAGATAACAGAAAAATCAATTGAATACAACAGACCAGCATATATGTGTTTCATTGATTTGGAAAAGGCATTCGACCGAGTGCAGTTAAAGGATGTTATACACCTCCTCTATAACCGGCAAATTCCGAACAATCTTATCAAGACCATAGAGGACATCTATAGAAACAATAAGATCCAAGCAAAGATAAATGGCGCCTTGACTGAACCGATTGATGCAGGTCGTGGTATCCGACAAGGGGATTCCCTAAGTCCCCTGCTTTTTAACATCATTATGGACGAAATAATAAGAAACGTAAGACTGCTAAAAGGATATAAAATGGGCAGTGAAGAAATAACCATCCTATGCTATGCTGATGACGCTGTATTAGTGGCCGAAAATGAGGATGATCTACAACGTCTACTACACCGATTTAACTGCATAGCCAAATCATTCAACATGAAAATATCGGCCCAGAAAACTAAATGCATGACAACATCAAAGACGCCGTTAAGATGCAAACTGGAAATTGAAGGGAAGGTTATTCAGCAGGAAATGAGATTTAAGTACCTAGGAATAGAAATCTCAGGATATGGTGATGTTGAAGCAGAGGTAAGAGAACAGACAATGAAGGCATCCAGAATAGCGGGTTGTTTGAATGACACAATATGGCGAAACAAAAACATTGACATAGAGACCAAAGCAAGAATCTACAAGGCAATGGTAAGACCTATTATGTCACATACCGCAGAAACTCGACCAGACACGGCGAAAACGAAACAGTTACTAGAGACAACCGAAATGAGAGTTCTTCGCAGAATAGCTGGAAAACACTACTGGATCGAGAGAGAAGTGAAGATATAAGAAGAACATGCAAAGTGAAAACATTAACGAATGGATACTAAAAAGAAAAAAAGAATGGAACGAACATATTAACAGAATGGACAACGGAAGAATTGTCAGAATTGCACGGGATAAGTCACCGGTAGGCCGCAGAAGCACGGGACGCCCACGAAAACGATGGTGCGACAATTTAACAGTGCAATAGGCAGAAAAACGTCGTTACGAAACAGGCAATTTGCCTAAACTAAAGAAAGAAGAAGAAGAAGAAGATTATATTACATTATTATGTGATTATAATTATTATAATTATTATTATATTATGATTAATATATCTAATCGAATTTCACATTTAGTAGAAATAATGTCGGCAAGAATAAACCAACGTGCTTCGAACTTTGCAATAGGAACGAAACGAATTATTTATGGAGAAGCACAAAACAATTCGTCTTTTCAGCTCGCTAAACTGTACACTATATGTATACATTTCTGAAATAAACAAAAGTAAAATTTCTCTTAGTTTCTTCAGCCAAAAAAAAAAAGGTATTTGATATTTGTTCTCTTCCTCTCGTCGTACCCTCATCTCCCATTCACGTCATTTTTTTTTTTTCTTTTCTACGAATTTGTTCGCAAAATTGTATATAAGAAAAACAACAAAAAAAAACAAAAAATAGACAAAAAGACCTAAATTTAAATTCATCCTTACTTGGATTACGCGATAGTTCTCAGAACGGAGAGATACGCTATGGAAGCTTTCATGATCTATAATAATAAAAATGAAAATAAATGAAAATTTGATTGTCTTCTTTATGAAAATTTGTGAATCGTGCTTCTGATTGCAAAAGTTTCTAAAGAAAAGACGCAAAATTGTCCAGCTGATATATATGACGGTCTTCTCGATCGGGCAATGCGAAACATCATCGAACGTATTTCTTTTGTCGGTTATTCGTACCAATTCGTAAAGTAACAAGCCAAATCGATGGCACTACTCTAAAAGAATAAAATAAACGTTTATCTTCGAAACAATGATTATTAAATATATCTTAATTACCAATAACTCACTTCCTCGACCAAACATTCTCCTAAAAAGCAATAACAAAACGGGAGAAGTACAACCGCACAGGAATATAAACGTAGTGTACTGTGTTCATATCCTTGCCATTCTCCGACGTCTAATTTAGAGAAAGATAAATGAATTTTTATATTTCGCGTCATTTTATTAATTATTGAACAAAATATCGTTTAAATCATTACTGGATAGTCTATTCGAATTATTTATTAGACAAATAATTGCACAATCTTTTTTCTTCAGTTTCTTTATACGTTTTTTTCATTTTTCTATTTTATTTTTTATCGTTCAATAAATCAGAGAACAATATCATTTGATTTAATATTCTATGAAATTAAAAGGACTGTATAATCCATATGAAGAAATATAATTGTGTTATAAATTGTTAATGACATAATATAATAATTAATACTCTCTAAGCATCTCGAATCATAATAACAATTTTATTTCTTTTATATCCTCGTCTATTTCTCTACAGATTATTGTTAATTACCGTGAGCAATTGATAGGCTACAACGCAAAGATAACATATCAAACCTAACGTTTGCACAAACATGAGGAGTAATAGTACTGCTAATTATTATTTTTGAACTTATAATTCTTTTTGGTACGTTTGGGAATTCGGTCTTTATTTTTTACTTTTACATTTTCAAGATGCATTGTTGTCCACTGCAAAAGATGACTATCACAACTATATTACTGTGCAAAATAATGTGAATATGGAAAATTCTTCTATGCCAGGTCATCATCATATAACATCAAAAAAAATTACATTAACAAACATGGAGCAAAGTTCACGATCTCAAGCACGAAATAATCAATATTTAGCTGATGCTTCGATAATACATGTATTGTCTAATCAAGACATTGTACCGGATGAAGAGCGCAATTCGTTAAACCAAGACACAATCATGGATCAGGAATTACCTCAATCAGATGTACCCTCTATTTACTCTAACTCTTCAGACCAGTTAGTAATTAATCATTCAACTTGTGAGCAAATTGATATTGATTTAGATCCTTCTTTACCATATAGCGATTATCATCAATTTAAACGATTTATGAGGAATTTAAAATAAAATTCTTGGAAATTCATTTGATTATCCATGCTCAGTATGTGAAAGATTGTGGTTTAAAAGGATTTAAAAGAGCCATCTAATGAACATAAGGATATATAATACAATTTATACCTAAATTACCTATGGAAAATACTAAGCTTTGAAATACATGCATACAAGCTTTAAACAAGAAGATTATTTCTGTAATATCAACATATAACGGCTTCAAATATCCAGATGTACCTTAGCATCTACTACTTTTATATTTAGTTTTTGAAAGATTAATTTTTCCTCGTATTTCTTTATTTCAGATCAGACGTCTGAGACATGTGAATGGTAAATACGCCAGTTTTGGTCAATTATTAAAACTGCCTGTATCAGTTAATACAATGGTCAAATCTCTTTAAAGAAATATCGATAACGATTATTGCATATGTCACATTACGCCGAACCGAGCATTTAACCGCACGAGATAGAAATTATTTGTACAGGAATTCTATGGGAATAAAGAATTCTAAAGGTGTTGATAATCTGAAAAAAACCAAAATAAATAGGTAATATTTTTTAAAAGCTTAGGTTACAGGCGATAGAAATAATTCTTAGATATTCGGTCTCCTTATAAGAAAGAGTCTCATGCTCATTCCCCCTTATGTAAACAAATGAAGTTTAAACAGGTGAAATTCCGATAACTGTGAAAGATACTCTCTCGCTAAGGCGTTAAAGGCGTTAAAAGAAAGAAATATCAATAACCAATAGGGAATCTGTGATTTAATAAGAAACGCCCTGTAGAATAAAGAGAGTCCTTCCCCTCCCACTATGTGCGGGGTATAAGACGGACACCTGACCGGAATAAAGGGTAATATGGAAATTTATATAGGCTTATTTGGAGAGTTACATAAAAAGTGATATACAGAGATAGATGCATAAGTACGAATAATTTGTAATAATCCTGAAGTCAGTAAGTGTTTAAACTTTAAGTGCGACGATATATATATATATATATATATATATATATATATATATATAAAAGAAGTTTTTTACTTGTATTTTGTTCTATTTTCTTGTGTTTTGTTAAAATATACGATCCATATTTTGTACTACATCGTGTCAACTGTGTAAACATCCAACTTCTGAAATTTGTAAACTCCTCATAACATAAGAACATAAGACTAACTAGCTGCTACTTCCTACTCAGCACATAAGAACATAAGATTAACTAACTGCTACTTCCTACCACCACCCGTATTGTCCGACTGCCCTTTTTTACTTTTCCGTCGAACAACGGAGCATCGGCCCCCCTCCATGGGTGACGCATACAGCCTCGGTTCCCCACACTTAATCTTAAGAATACCGATATCCTAAATAAACATCCGCACGCACTCACACTAGTGCAGGCGCCAACGTGCACGAACCTGCATAAGATGTTTACAATCGGCCGGTCCTGACGGTGACCGCCCTCGGTCACTAGACCATCACACATACATAAAGGCGCAACGTAAAATGAACATGAACATAAAGTTGATACATACATAAGAAGTACATGAATACAAACATAAGAATACAATTAAAAATTAACGCATAAAGAAAAGTAATAATCTGAAAGGATAAAAATATAAGATAATCTATACATAAGAAATACAATTACTCGGATACAATATTACTCTCTCCTTTTTCCGCTCCTTTTTTTTTTTGTTTGATCTAATCAATAACTAAAATAATATTCATTCTTACGAACATGAAGCGAGATGCGATATCGGTGATAATCTTAAAAAGGAAATGAAAAGAAACTTAATACAATTGGACTTTAATCATAAGAATAAAATATACTAAATATAAACTTTTAACTGTCGGTACACTATCTTTAAAGGAAATAAAATGAAATGAAACATAATACAATTGAGTTTTAATCATAAGGATAAAGTATACTAAATATAAACTCGAGATTGTTCTCTTCTCTCTCTATTCTTTGGCCTGTTCTGTTCCTCGCCAGGGACGTATGTTACAATATTCCCATGTTCCCTGATACGGTCTTTGAGATATTTGGAAGCCTCTTATATCGGCAACTACATATCTATCGTTTCGTAATTTTTTTATAACTTCGTACGGACCCCTAAATTTTGGTATCAGTTTTTTTCCAATCCCTACAGTGCTATCAAAATTCCTTACCACCACATAATCACCGACATTAAATTCTGACCGTATCTTATGATGGCGTTTATCATAATACCTCTTGTTATAATTTTGCTTCTCAGCCATTCTATCTTCGGCCTTATTCCTAATTGCTTTTAAATCGCGTTCGCTTATTGTGACTTTATTTAACGAGCGGTAATCGACGCACATCCTATTTTTACCGTTTTTCTTTTTGACTAACACAATAGGGGACGCGTAATCCGATTCGCTCGGTCGAATTATCCCCCTTTCTAGTAAATCTCCTATTATTTCTCGAACTTGGTTTTTCTCGACAAACGATAAGCGACGGAGAGATAAATGAAATTGCTTATGCTCTTGTAATGTTAATTTCGGCTCCATGCTTATTCTAGGCTTTTTCCGGACGAGGTGCATCTAAGTAATTTACCTTTAAGATTTCGTTTAATTCATTTTGTTTTTCCACCGCGATTTCGGGATTAATGTCTAATTCGGTAATTTGATTATCGGTGGAATCATCTATTTCTATATTCATAATCTGATCTATCACTACCTCTTCTTCGGAGCGCTTATCTTTTCTGCTAAAAACTAATCCACATCTTTTTAATGCGTCGCGACATAAAATAACGGAGTTCACCATTGTAGTATCCGGTACTACCAACAGACGAGTGTCAACCCTTTCGCCGTCATCTAATTTTGAACTAACTTGTATCGAGCCGTGTACTCGCAGACGACTATGATTAATACCATAATATTCACTTCCGAGTTCCGGCGCAGAGTCGATCGGTCCCATCACTAACCCTTTCTTTATGAAACTCACGGAGCTGCCGGAATCCAATAAGGTGTCTAAAACTAAGATGTAGTGTTATTGCCTGAATCGACATCATAAGTTATCTTCCTGATGTAGTCGTCGTCGGTGGTCACGTTCCTGGTGACGCTGTGGGCTTCGCCACCCTTCTCTGGGCATTCTGGTCTAAGATGTCCATGTTTACCGAACTTGTAGCAGCTGCCTCTTTCCCTCTTCGGACGGGGGCAGTTCCCCGCAAAATGTCCTGTCTCTCCACAGTTGAAGCATCTGGCATAATTTTCCTCCGACGGCCTCTTATGGTCGATCGGTTTTCTTCTTCCTTCTCCCGTCGGCCGCCTTCCTTCGTATTTTGTAGGACTTCGAGGGCCCGTCGCTCGCATCCTTAACCCGGCGTATAGCGTAATACTTTCGAAAGCCGTCAGCAACGACTCCTGGTCTCGGAAACCAATCATCCGGGCCTGGTTTCTTAATGCAATGTCTGGAATGCCGTCTATCGCATACTCCAAAATTTCTTGTTCTGGGAGGGGAATTCGGTAACCCAGAATCTTTTTGTCATGTAGGTAATCTCTAAACGACTCGTTGCCGTTCCACCTACGCTCTTCAAACTGTCTTCTTAACGTGATAACACTTTGTCGCGAGCTAAACATCTTCCCTATTGCTGCAAATAATTCCTTCATTCCATAAGTCACGAATTCGGGTTTTGAGTAAACCATCGCAATGCTTTTCCCTTCAATTTTAGACTAATTATCATAACAATTTCGGTATCCCGAAGCTGGTGCATTCGTTGTATATAGCGCACTCGTCTTTCCCAGACGGTAAAGGTACCAACGCTTCCATCAAAAACGTCGATCATATCAGAGATTACACTTAAGCTGACCTCGCGGTGTCGATCATTCACTCCTGGTCGTTGTTCCGTTGTTCCCCTGAGTTGCCCGACCTCACGCATAAGATCTTCTACCTGCCGACGGAGACTTTCTACTTCGCCGTTTTCGGTGGCCGGTGTTTCTAAGGCGGTCGCTCCGTCGTCGTAAGTTGCATCTAAGATAGCTTCATCCCTCCAATGAGGTTCAGCTAAATCTAATCTTGCCATAAGCTCGGCTTTCGTGCCGTACGTCGCCAAGCCTCGAGCGCGTAACATTTCTCCTAGCTCGGCTACTGTAAGTTTGCGGGTTGTTGCCATGTTTCTTAATTTTCGTAGACACTTTCAATGCAAACGTTTTCTAAATTTTTAGATTTCGAATGTTAAGTCACTCAAACACGTAAGTTCACTAATAACTACACTAATAACGTAATAGATTCAATCCCACTTTTCATAACACACGCGCGAATTTCTAATTTAGCGAGTTTGAATCCCACTTCTGAAATTTGTAAACATCCCACTTCTGAAATTTGTAAACTCCTCATAACACATAAGAACATAAGACTAACTAGCTGCTACTTCCTACTACTCAGCACATAAGAACATAAGATTAACTAACTGCTACTTCCTACCACACCCGTATTGTCCGACTGCCCTTTTTTACTTTTCCGTCGAACAACGGAGCATCGGCCCCCCTCCATGGGTGACGCATACAGCCTCGGTTCCCCACACTTAATCTTAAGAATACCGATATCCTAAATAAACATCCGCACGCACTCACACTAGTGCAGGCGCCAACGTGCACGAACCTGCATAAGACGTTTACAACTGTTATTCACCCCGACGTTTAATCGATCAGCATAAATGTACATATTAAACGTAAGAAACTTGACCGATCTAGTTACCTACATGGCATTGTTAGCAAGCGTACAATTAAGGCTTGGCTACTATTTTAAATACCGTCTCCAATGTATAGAATGTACGACATTAAAATTAATGATTCATATTTTAATGATAATCAAATTCACGACAAAGTAGGACAAAATGATGTCAGTGAACATATTCCTGTAGAAGAGAGTCTTACGGCGCACCAACACGCATTAATGTGGGATGAAGAACAATATTTACGTATTGCAACTGGCGAAGATAATTTACCTCAACGTTTATTATTTGATGAGTTTTCTTATTTCTTATTTCTTATTTAATTTTTTATTTCTTATTTTATTTCTTATTTTAATTAAACCCTTCTTCTTCTTCATGTATAAATAAATTAGATTATACTTATTTTTTTGCAGTTATTTTTGAGGTTGTTGATGCTATATTCATTTTAGTACGCCAAAGAAGTATAACTTCTGACCTGCGTACATAACTACACACACCAGTTTATTTTTTATTTTTACAGTGATCGAAGATATTCACTAACGATGCATCTTCAATCAATGTCGTGCGACTTGCAAATGATACGAAGAAATTCCAAAAATTTGTCATGAGAAATCGACAGATTGTACGATATTATTCAATATTTTTGTTTATATATTATTATTACTTTGTAAGAAAAAGAACATGTCGTTTTTTTATTCAGAATTTTAACTAACAATTACATTCAAAGAATTCCAGCCGATTCACTCGCGAAATATACGCAACTACGTTTGCTGTTAGCTACTTTTTATTACATTTTTATTGATTTTTAATTATTTTTGTCTATACTATTTTCCTATTTGTTAGATATCTCGATTATAAAGACATAAACGAGATAGATCGTAAATCAAAAAAAGGTAATTTTTCGCTGTAAGTAAATTTACAAAAAAAGAAAAAAGAAATTGTACGTTATTATTAATAAATATTACATGATAAATATATCTCCCCGCTAGTATCCTATCGGACAATAAATTTAGCGTTATCAAACTCGGAGATTTAGCTGGTATAATTAATTTGGAGACTCTCAGTGCCAAGGTTAATCGATTAGTGGCTGTTGATTTGTCCGATTTCGAAAATAGTACGAGTTTAGATTTGATGTGAGTAAGATACTTGATACGATATTTCTTAGCTTAAAAAGAAAAAAAAAACAAGAGAAAAAAAATCCCATAAAAACGTATTTCTTTCAGAGATTTTCGTAAGAATTTCTTAAACAGCACCAATTTCAAGCTTCTACGTTTGCCCGTTTTAAGAGGAATGTAAGTCCTCGAAGACTGTTTGTTAAATTTAATAATCGAGCACGATAACAGATACCTCGTTATAAGTAGATTAAAGTTATATTGCAGAATGTGGAGTGAGAATTATTTTGAGACCATAACAGCGGATATGTTCGACGGTGTACCTGCTTTACAATCGTTTTAGGTATTAAATTGAGACGTATTTTTACTAATAAAAAAATAAGAAAAAATATTTAACAAAAGTATTATGTTTTACAGGAACATAGAACGTAATCACATAAAGATCATCAATGAGAATGCTTTTAAAAATTTAAAACAACTCGTTGAGGTTTAATTATTCGATCTGAATTAAAAGAAAAACAATTATTATAACACGTGTGATAATAATAAATATCAGAATAAATAAATCCATTTTTTTTCAGTAAACTGGGGCATAAATATATCATTTCACTGCATTAGAACGTGTTTAAATCACGATTAATCTGACGAAACTGTAAGTAAACCGAGTTTAATCTCCTACGTGTCGTAGACATATTAAATTGTACTTATCAACGTGTATAAATCATTGCGTGCAACGATTAATGGAAACGTCACGTATCTTAATTAAATCAAATCTCCCTATTAAATCGATTCTCTTAACCTTAATCCTTTTCATAATGGATTATCAAATCCCTCGTAATTACAGATTAATCGGTTATAACCCGATAGAAGATTTCTCGACTGATGTATTAGATCCTTTGGCCAATCTACGATCTCTGTAAGTTTTCATTTGATTTTATATAAATCTTCCCCTTCTCAGTTAAATTCCTAATTCATTATCTATATGAAATAATTAATATCAAACTTCATTTTCAATATCTTCTTTTCTTCTATAATTTATTTTATTTTTGATTTCAGCGGTGTCAAAAGAAATCAAAATGGATAATCTGGACAAAGATTCGTTTAATGTGTTGAACAGCTTAGATATTATGTATGTCAATTACGGTTGATATAAACGTCATTTTGTTTGTTACCTGTTTCTTTTTTATTTTGCAGATATTGTAAACGCTTATGCAGGTTCGTGCGCGTTGGCGCCTGCCCTGGTGTGAGTGCGTGCGGATGTTTTATTAGGCATCGATATTCTTAAGATTGAATGTGAGGAGCATGGGCTGTATGCGTCACCCATGGAGGGGGGCCGATGCTCCGTTGTTCGACGGAAAAGTATAAAAGGGCAGTCGGACAATACGGGAAGTAGTAGGAAGTAGCAGTTAGTAAGTCTTATGTTCTTATGTGTTGAGGAGTTTACAAATTTCAGAAGTGGGATTGAAACTCGCTAAATTAGAAATTCGCGATTCGCGCGTGTGTTATGAAAAGTGGGATTGAATCTATTACGTTATTAGAGAAGTTATTAGTGAACTTACGTGTTTGAGTGACTTAACATTCGAAATCTAAAAATTTAGAAAACGTTTGCATTGAAAGTGTCTACGAAAATTAAGAAACATGGCAACAACCTGCAAACCTACAGTAACCGAGCTAAGAGAAAAGTTACGCGCTCGAGGCTTGGCGACGTACGGCACGAAAGCCGAGCTTATAGCAAGATTCGATTTAGCTGAACCTCATTGGAGGGATGAAGCTATCTTAGATACAACTTACGACGATGGAGCGACCGCCTTAGAAACACCGGCCACCGAAGACGGCGAAGTAGAAAGTCTCCGTCGGCAGGTAGAAGACCTTATGCGTGAGGTCGGGCAACTAGGGGAACAACGGAACAACGACCAGGAGTGAATGATCGACACCGCGAGGTCAGCTTGAGTGTAATCTCTGATATGATCGACGTTTTTGATTAAAGCCTTGGTACCTTTACCGTCTGGGAAAGACGAGTGCGCTATATACAACGAATGCACCAGCTTCGGGATACCGAAATTGTTATGATAATTAGTCTAAAATTGAGGGGAAAAGCATTGCGATGGTTTCACTCAAAACCCGAATTCGTGACTTATGGAGTGGAGGAATTATTAGCAGCAATAGGGAAGATGTTTAGCTCGAGACAAAGTGTTATCACGTTGAGAAGACAGTTTGAGGAACGTAGGTGGAACGGCAACGAGTCGTTTAGAGATTACCTACATGACAAAATGATTCTGGGTTACCGAATTCCCCTCCTAGAACAAGAAATTTAGGAGTATGCGATAGACGGCATTCCAGACATTGCATTAAGAAACCAGGCCCGGATGATTGGTTTCCGAGACCAGGAGTCGTTGCTGACGGCTTTCGAAAGTATTACGCTATACGCCGGGTTAAGGGTGCGAGCGACGGGCCCTCGAAGTCCTACAAAATACGAAGGAAGGCGGCCGACGGGAGAAGGAAGAAGAAAACCGATCGACCATAAGAGGCCGTCGGAGGAAAATTATGCCAGATGCTTCAACTGTGGAGAGACAGGACATTTTGCGGGGAACTGCCCCCGTCCGAAGAGGGAAAGAGGCAGCTGCTACAAGTTCGGTAAACATGGACATCTTAGACCAGAATGCCCGAGAAGGGTGGCGAAGCCCACAGCGTCACCAGGAACGTGACCACGATGACGACTACATCAGGAAGATAACTTATGATGTCGATTCAGGCAATATACACTACATCTTAGTTTTAGACACCTTATGGATTCCGGAAGCCCCGTGAGTTTCATAAAGAAAGGGTTAGTGATGGGACCGATCAACTCTGCGCCGGAACTCGGAAGTGAATATTATGATATTAATCATAGTCGTCTGCAAGTACACGGCTCGATACAAGTTAGTTTAAAATTAGATGACGGCGAAAGGGTTGACACTCGTCTGTTGGTAGTACCGGATACTACAATGATGAACTCCGTTATTTTAGGTCGCGACGCATTAAAAAGATGTGGATTAGTTTTAGCAGAAAAGATAAGCGCTCCGAAGAAGAGGTAGTTATAGATCAGATTATGAATATAGAAATAGATGATTCCACCGATAATCAAATTACCGAATTAGACATTAATCCCAAAATCGCGGTGGAAAAACAAAATAATTAAAGGAAATCTTAAAGGTAAATTACTTAGATGCACCTCGTCCGGAAAAGCCTAGAATAAGCAAGGAACACCTGCAAGCAATTGAAGAGTTAAAGGATAAATTAGTTATAGCGCCTTTGTTAGCCAAATTAAATGACAAATCATCGGGAAAAGATTGGCATCAATTTTTAACGGATATTGAATACGCTTTAAATAACGGTCCGAATGCATCAACCGGGGAATATCCTAATAAATTATTATTCGGTGTGACCAAGAGGGGTTACATTGTCGATAATGTCCGTAGTTATTTAGAAAACACCATCGCGAATAGCGAACGCGATTTAAAAGCAATTAGGAATAAGGCCGAAGATAGAATGGCTGAGAAGCAAAATTATAACAAGAGGTATTATGATAAACGCCATCATAAGATACGGTCAGAATGTAATGTCGGTGATTATGTGGTGGTAGGGAATTTTGATAGCACTGTAGGGGTTAGAAAAAAACTGATACCAAAATTTAGTTGTCCGTACGAAGTTATAAAAAAATTACGAAACGATAGATATGTAGTTGCCGATATAAGAGGCTTCCAAATATCTCAAAGACCGTATCAGGGAACATGGGAATATTGTAACATACGTCCCTGGCGAGGAACAGAACAGGCCAAAGAATAGAGAGAAGAGAACAATCTCGAGTTTATATTGAGTATACTTTATCCTTATGATTAAAACTCAATTGTATTATGTTTCATTTCATTTTATTTCCTTTAAAGATAGTGTACCGACAGTTAAAAGTTTATATTTAGTATATTTTATTCTTATGATTAAAGTCCAATTGTATTATGTTTCTTTCATTTCCTTTTTAAGATTATCACCGATATCGCATCTCGCTTCATGTTTGTAAGAATGAATATTATTTTAGTTATTGATTAGATCAAACAACAAAAAAAAAAAAAAAGAGCGGAAAAAGGAGAGAGTAATATTGTATCCGAGTAATTGTATTTCTTATGTATAGATTATCTTATATTTTTATTCTTTCAGATTATTACTTTTCTTTATGTGTTAATTTTTAACTGTATTCTTATGTTTGTATTCATGTACTTCTTATGTATGTATCAACTTTATGTTCATGTTCATTTTACGTTGCGCCTTTATGTATGTGTGATTGTCTAGTGACCGAGGGCGGTCACCGTCAGGACTGGCCGATTGTAAACGCTTATGCAGGTTCGTGCGCGTTGGCGCCTGCACTGGTGTGAGTGCGTGCGGATGTTTGATTAGGTATCGATATTCTTAAGATTGAATGTGAGGAGCATGGGCTGTATGCGTCACCCATGGAGGGGGGCCGATGCTCCGTTGTTCGACGGAAATGTATAAAGGTCAGTCGGACAATACGGGAAGTAGTAGAAAGTAGCAGTTAGTTAGTCTTATGTTCTTATGTGTTGGGGAGTTTACAATATTGTGAAAATTTTCATTCCAGTATGACGTACGCTTCGAAAGTGCAAATGTGTGCACTAGCAACCGACGATAAGTCATAATTGATGATCAAAATTATTTCAATGATATATCTTAATTATTTGTGTATTATGTTAATAGGTCTTTCTTCTTTGATGTATATGCTAAGCAGGTCTATGTTGAAAGGTGCAGTATGAGGAATTTTCTGTGTAACTTTTATAGGAAATGCTTTCGTACTTTGGGAACGATTCACTGCAAAGGACGAGAATCGTGTTATGAGTATACTGATTAAAAATCTTGCTGGTTGTTTCTGAATAATATTTTTTTACATTTTATTGACACATCTTTTCTTTTTATAGTAAATCTTATTGTCATTAAAAATCATTTGATAATCTCCACGGCAAATTAATCAAAACTTGGATTTAACACGTTCATGCCGGGGTGATCCACAGGTGTGTCACACTTGTCCATTCGCGTTGTGCGGCGTGATTCACTTGTAGATCACTTGTTTTAGAAAATTAGTCATTAAAAAAATTTTTTGATTTTATTTTTTTTCAATATTACATATAAAAATTGAATATTATAAACATTAACATTTAATATTTTAAATCGATAACAATTATTTATTTATATTTATGCAACTTTTAAAACATTCTAAGCATAATGTGGGCTGGTCATTACAACGCGTAAAATATGTCGTTACTTTTTAACTTTTTGCGGCATATAATCTATTTTGTATTTTTGATAATTGTTTTTAACATTCTTTACATCGTTTTCTTGTATTCCTGGCAGCCCCTTGTATGATTGTAGAAAATGTGTACGTTTTCTTGACGGATTTCTCTTTTCTATTTCAGCTTCTTCGATTTCTCTGTGATGATCTTTAATCAAAAGATGATCGATAATTTGTTCTCGATATTTTTAAATTGGAATTTCGCAATAAGCGTGTTCAAACTAGCAACGATATTGGCCCGCCCCATGAAGCGTAACGCGGTAAGATACTCCCGCCTCAGGCGGAAAAACGCAGATTTTCGCCCAAGCGTGAACGTGTTATTTGAAATATAATATATAAATATTAAAAAATAAAACATGTTGAGTAGCTACTGATTAGCAGTACGATTTCAAACGATGGAAATAAATCACGAAAAAAAGAAACAAGAAATAAAGAAAGAAAAAAAATGATAATAAAAGGAAGGTAACGCTAGATGTTTCGACATAGAATGCTATTCTATGCTTCGCGATATTATTAGCTGATACGATTTACAACGGCGGGGCAACGATGATCCACCGACGATATGAACACAACTATAAATGATAGAACTGTTGGTTATAGCAATAGCATTGTGCGTAATGCCTTTTACAGTTTCCGACATGCTGATGGACGTATACTTGTACATTATCGCCCTGGTAGACTTGCAGTTCCGTGATAACTACAATAAAGAAAGCTAACTCATGGATGTCCTCTTAGGCCTGCACTTTTCTTGGAGTTTTAGCAATGATTTCGTCAGAAGTAAGACCTCTATTTAAATTCATATTTTATTTGCTTTTAAAATATATTTCATTATCATTTCTTGAAATAATTTTTATCGGAGATTGGTTTACATTAAAAAAAATTATTATAAATATAATATAATATAAAAATAATAATATAATATAAAATATAATATAATATAAAAATAATAAATATAAAAAATAAAACGTTGTCACCTCTGCTTCAATTCATTATATGTAATTGGTTAAACGTTAAACGATTTCAAAGGTATCCGTGCTTATCCTATCATTTATGTCTTGTGAACGATTCGTACTGATTGCCGCACCGTTGAAAGGACATAACGCTATGAAACCACAGACAGCTACAGCATCGATAATGATCATATGGATCATCGGTTTTATCCTCGCTGTTATTCCAGGTATACACGTTATGATGCAATGTTCGTATATGGATTACACGTTGAGCAAAATGACCTTGTCCTTTTTGGTTTTAATTTTTTCATACTTATCATGACCTTGTATATATATGATTAGTCGTTTAATTAAATTATTTTAACATTTTTTATCGAACGAAATTTCCTTGAAGTTTCAAACGTTTTTGTATTAATATTTCACATTACATAAAGTTTTATTTATTATTATCGATTATACGTAATTTGAAACGAACTAGTATATCACGATATTATAGAAGTTTTCTTTGAAATCAAATAATATAATGACTATGTTTAATACAGGTTTTCATTGGAAGAACAGTACAAGGTTTTATGGGGCAAATAAATGTGCTTTCCTTTGAACATAAAGGATCATTACTCGATCGGATGGCAATATTCCGCATTCATATTATAGGAGTTAACTTGTTAGGGTAAGAGAGTCGAATATCCCGTTAGAAATAATTTGGTACTAATTCGAAGGAGCTCGAGTGAATGTGATTTAATCGTTTAACAAACGATCCTTTCATTGAAACCCGATTAACATCCGCAGACTGATAACGATCAGCTACGTTTACGTTGGCATGTTCGCAAGCATTTAGAGATCTCGTCACGCAACTTCAATATTAGCTGGCGATATGGAATTTTCTCTAAGAATCTTCTTGATCGTCTTAACGGATGCAACTTGCTGGGCACCGATTATCATTTTGAAAATGTTGACTATGATGAAATATCCTGTACAAGGTATATAAACCTATCTTATATTCGATTATGGTGATATATGACGTAAAATAGTAATGATAGTGCTCTGATAAGATTCTTTTGTAAATTAGTGTAGATAATAGTACGAGATATTTGCTTTTACGAAGATGATGATGAAGATAATAGCAAAAATAATTTGTTTTTAATATCATAAATTTAAAAATATTCTTGTTGAAAGGTAACAACGATGAACAAAATCAAACATAATGTAATTAATGTAATTAAGCACTATGGTTATTATCCATTTACTATACCGACATATTCACCGATCATTTCTAGATCTTCCAACTTCACACACTTCCTTTTAGCGGAACTTCACGCCAGGGTCGTCGTCTTCGTACTTCCTGTTAATAGTGCAATTAATAACCTCTTATATACTTTAACTACAACGAAATTTCGAGAGAGATTAGTTTGTTTTAAGTTTTTAAGCAAAATACGAAATTACATATCGAGAAAACATTCGTCTCAAGGTTTGTTTTCGATTCAAATTAATGAGATCATAGTATCGAACTTTGAAGATGCATCTTTCTAAGTTTTAAATATCATAAATATAGATAAATAAAATTACAAAATCATTTTCTATTATACTTATTTTCTTACAGAGTCTTAAATGTCTATTACATTAAGTAGTAGGAATCTAATGTTTTCGATATCATCGAATAAGATAAACGATCCTGAGAAGATACCACCGTTGGTGATAGTAAAAGATGATTGGAACGATGATATTATGCGCTGTATCGTGAATAATATCGTTCTATTTAACATTTTTTCTCGCAGATCATCCATTAACACGCATACCATGATCCCATCTAACGAGATTCTGGCAGAGAGATTATAATCGAATTTAAGATTGTGCCATGTATTAGAAAATATCGTAAAACGAAACTTCGTACAAGTAAACTATTGCAATATATATATATATATATATATTTATATATATATTTATATATATATATATATATATAAATATTATATGTATACGTATGTATAAGTAAATACGATCGTAGAAAAATTCAATGGAAAACTCGAACTCGTTTCTACCTGACCACGAAGATATCCGTCTACGTTGAGATCATGCTTTATGTCGTTCATAAAATATTTTAAACGAGGATCGCAAATGCATTTGCGAAATTTATGGAACCGTCTCAGATCTATCGGCGAATCGTGTTCGACCTGGCAACTCCGTTTTAAGCAAAATATACTTACAAATATTGCAGCTAATTGTTGTGCCCTCTACCCCTTTATCTCTCTCTCTTCTCTCTCTCTCTTTCTTTCTATCTCTTTTAACAACTTCATAATTCATAATTTTTATCGTTATTAAGAGAACGGAAGATATGTCTTTTGGGGTATTACCTCAAGTTACCTATCTGTAACTTTAGTGTGTTGCTAGATTTAATATATATTTAAACTAAAATATCTTTACTTTTCACTATATTTCCGTACAAACATTACAAATTGATATAACACAATAAATAAGACATTATATATATACACACATACACATATATATATATATATATATATATATATGTGACACTGTAATATTTCCTATTATCGTAATAAGCCTTGGTATATCTTTGTGCAAGCTTCTGAAGGTCTTCATCTTAAAGTTTCTCATCGAAATTACTATGTATAGTCGGAAAGAGAGTGAAAGGCCGCTCCAGATTCGTTTGTTGATTCGAGACAAGGGTGTTGCAATAAGAAAGAGTATTTTCCAACAAACAGGAGAATGATGATGTCGAAAGCGCTTGCCACCGATTCGTTCAACTTACGACTCAGAACAAAATAACTTCTTCTTTACTGGTACGAATAATGTTAATGGAAAATATTCATATTTAATAACGAATTCTATTTCCATATATATGTTATTTATTATTAAATAAAAATATTTCTTTTATTGTAAGAGAAAAATGAACTTTCTTTATTACTGACTCAATTGCGTTCTTTTCATATTCTTTTTTTTTTTAAATGTGATTTTGAGAATGGCCGAAGAAGTAATGTGAAATTGACGATTTTTAGGAAAACTTTCATCACTCGCACGATTTACGTTGCAATTTGAATGATCTTGTGTAAAAAGAAATATATATATTAGGTGTACAGATAAGTTTTTGCCGTTTTTTATTAAAAATTAGGTATTTATTCTAGAAGAATGTTAATTTTAAGGTTATTTAAAATACTGTCCATAACTTGCAATGACTTTTTCCCATGTCTCAGGCAACATTTGGATCCCACGTCGGAAGAACTCCTTATCTTTTGAGGCTATCCACGAATCAACCAAATTTTTGGTATCTTCATATGATTTGAATCGCTGCTCCGACAGAGCATGTGCCATGGACCGAAATAGGTGATAATCGGACGGTGCAATGTCTGGTGAATACGGCGGGTGGGGTAACACTTCCCAATCAAGTGTTTCCAAATACTTTTTCACGGGAGCCGCTACATTGGACGAGCATTGTCATGCAGGAGAATAATTTTTCGTGTCTACAATAGTATTGAGGGCGTTTTTTCCTTCAGAGCTCCGCTCAATCTCAATTATTGTGTTCGATAGAGGGCTCCGGTGATTGTTTCGCTCGGATTAAGCAACTCATAATACTACACCCAGCTGATCCCACCAAATACACAGCATGAGTTTTTTCCGTGAATATTCGGTTTTGCTGTTGATGTTGACGCATGGCTTGGTAATCCCCATGATTTTCTTCTTTTTGGATTATCATAATGTATCCATTTCTCGTCACCAGTAATGATGTAAAAAACCCTTTTTTTTATGTCTAGCAAGCAGTATTTAACTTAGCATAATTAGCGTTCAATATCTCTCGGCTTTAATTCGTACGGAACCAAATTTCCTTGTTTATTAATCATTCCTCATGATTTTAAACGATGTGAGACTGCTTGCTGAGTGACTTCTAATGTAACAGCAAGTTCTTTTTGTGTTTGAGATGAATCTTCCTCCAATATTTCCTCCAATTCTGCATCCATGTAAATTTTTGGCCTTCCACTGCGATCTTTGTCTTCTACGTCGAAATCACCGTTTTTAAGCTTTTGAAACCACTCACGACACGTTCTCTCACTTAAAGCAGTCTCACCATATGCTTTTACGAGCAATCGATGCGCCTCAGCAGCAGATTTCTTATATTAAAGAAGTAAACTAATATTTCCCGCAAAAGACGCTTACTTAGCTCAATTTGGATATTTTCAAAAAAAACTATATTTTACCAATATGAAATCAAAATATTAATAGGTTATGTTGTTCTTAAACGTCCAAACTAATTTTTAAGCAGGATATCATCTGCGAAAGTTAACGGAAACTCCGCGCCGCGCTATCTACATAAAAACGACGGAAACTTATTTGTAAACATAATATACATATATATATATTTATATCCGCGTTAATTCGAATAATTTGATACTACTATTAATCCTGAAGAAAGGTTGATATATACAGTGTCTCCTGAGATGAGAAGAAGAAGAAGATTAATAATAAAAAGAATAAGAGATGGTCTACCGTCGTCTCGAAACGTATATTAGCCGATAAATATTCGGTGAAAGAGAAATAGAAATATAGGACTAAAATAAAGGAAGAAAGAGAGTAAGAGATAGACGCCTACGACGAAAATGTAGTGTTAGCGAATCGTGACTCTCTGGCAAATGCGACGGCTCACAGCAAAGAGAATTGATCGCGAACTAAAGCAAAGAAAATTGGCTAGCCGACGTATTAAATACTCTTTAACAGCCAGCTAAACGATTCTCGGAGAAGATTTTAGAACGTTTGGATAGCCCGTACAACAAACTAATGAAGAGTCTGTCGCCAAAAAAACGCGAAAAACATATGCCGTTTGTCATTAAATAACGTTTTACCGCGTGCTACTACTTACGCACACGGATAAAGAAATACACAATTACACGATTTCCGCATTGTAACCCTTCTCGTGGTATCTCTCTTTAAAGCACGTTTAAATTTGTTGAACTAGCAGGGTTAATTAAACACGAATTTTTCTTGCACCTCCACGGAAGACTATGCAAATCGACTACTATCGTGAATGGACCGATGATAAGATCGATACCTAGTCAACTTTCTAACGTTAACATTTTGAGAAAAATTATATAGCTAAATGAAAAATCGAAAATATCTATTCCAAATCTTTCTTGTTTCCCCGCCTTCCTTTCAGCTAGTATGCAATCCAGGCAATTGCCAATTGTCTTCTCCACCTTATATATATACACGCACACACATATATGTTGGGACGAAGCATGATGCGCATCAGTTAAGCCTGAGCTGATGGGCAATAGCTCGTACAGCGCGGTTGATTTGTTTGTTTGGGCGAATGTTGATGTGTGTGTGTGTGTATGTGCGTATGTTTGGTGTATTACCAGCGCAATGAGTCGTTGCTAGGAGGAAAAGAAAAGACAGAGTCGTTAGCCGATCATTGAGACGAGAAGATGTAAAATCATGAATGAGTTAAATCTTCGAAGCCGAAATTTAGTCGAGTCATTAAAGTTATAATTTATAAAGTCGTTCAAGTCGTTTAAGTCGTTGTTCATTAAGTCGTTTAAATTGTTTTTTTGTCGAAGTCGTTTAAGACGTTATATTTCAAAACCGTATTATTTGTTTAACTTTTAGATTTCAAGACGTTCCGTTTGTTGTTAGAATTCCTGTTATTTAAAGAAGCATTTAAACGTTTTTTTTTGTCATACTGATATTTTCCTAAAATATACACAAACATTATTAATCATTAACCCTTTGTTTTGCTCCCTCACACCTGATCTTACATATTTTGGGGGCTCAGCCGGGATCGTTGAATCTATCGTGCCAGATCAGGTGTGCAAGCAATTTGATCATTATTGTGATATCGGTACAGATTAGGTCTGTGAAAGTGTTAGGTGATATTTCAACATGTCAACCAGAGATTCAAGCAGAATAACCGTGGCGACGCTCAAGGAGTTATTGCAAAGAAGAGGACTTAGTACATGTGGTACGAAGGCTGAGCTAATGGCTCGATTGTATGATTTCGATCCATCGGGCGAGTGAATGCCGAATTTTTGCAGTGACGACGTGAGAAGCCAAGTCGACGACGGGCAGACAAACGAATTTTGTGAAGCAGCAGGGGACGATCTGACACATGATCGACGCGAGATGGATTTTCTTCGACGTGAAAAAGCATTAATGGAGAAAGAGTTGGAGGTTGTGAAACGCAAGCTGGAATTAGCGCGTATTTTACGACAGTCAAGCGCATCTGTACAAGATGAACCAGCGGTTCAAAGTTCGAATGCGCGGGCGAGCGTGAAGACAATAGCAGAATTACTAAGTTATTTTGATGGGAAGGCTGAAGATTTTCCTGGATGGAAGAAGCAGGTGATGGCACTGCGTAGAACGTACAGATTGAATGATGACGAGGCAAGGATCTTGATAGGGATGCGACTGCGAGGTAAAGCATTAGAATGGATGCATTCACGACCCGAATTTCTGGAAACCAACCTGAACAATTTGATGGAGAAATTTTAGAGTATGTTTTATCACAGGCCTAGTAAGTTGTTTTTGCGCAAGCAGTTTCAAGATCGTGTGTGGAGAAGGGATGAATCTTTCATAGATTATTATCATGACAAGATAATAAAGGCTAATCGGGTACCGATTGAAGACCGTTATGAACTTATTGATTATTTGGTCGAAGGGATTCCCGATCCAACGCTTCGGAATCAAGCAAGGATGCAGTGTTTTGACGAACCTGAATTATTATTGCGCGCATTCGAAAAACTAACTTTGTCGTTTAGTAATTATGGCGACAAGACACGTGGAAAGCCGTTGCAGCAGATGGCAACGACAAGTGTCGCCGGAAGAGGAAAGGCAGGACGGAGGACGCAAGGAATGGATCCACTGGAATGTTTCAACTGCAGAGAGAAGGGTCATCTTAGCAGAAGCTGCCCAACGAAGGAACGTGGTTTGAAGTGTTACCGATGCGGGGAGCACGGTCATATTGCGCCGGGATGCCCAATACGAGAAATAAAAGAAACTGTAAGGAATATTGGGGTAGTTGCGCGGTCGTTTACGCAGGAATCTTGTAAAACAGTGAAGGTGAATGATCTCAACGTGACAGCTCTTGTCGATACGGGCAGCGATTTAACCCTGATGAAGGCCGAATGTTACGTAAGAATCGGTGCACCGCGTTTGCAGAGTAGTGGTAAGAAGTTCAAGGGTTCTGGGCCCGATAGTTTTAAGACGTTAGGAAGATTCAGCACGGATGTCCTTATCGACGGAGATTTCTATCCAATTGAGATATATGTAATTCCTGATGCGTTGCTAAGAAACGAACTGCTTCTTGGTGCCGATTTTCTTAACACAGTAAAAATCACGAGGGTTAACGGTGAGGTGTTATTTGAAAAATAGAGGAGGAACACAATGATTACATCCCAGAAATATATCGTATTGAATGCGACCAAGATGGTGACGATGTAGATCTCAGCCATATCCAGAATCCGAAAGTGCAACGGGAGGTCCGTGGAATGATAGACAGCTATGTCCCGGAAAAGACGCGCGAAGTAGGCGTGGAAATGTCAATTATCTTGAAAGACAATAAACCGATTCACCAGAGGGTTCGACGTTTGGCCCAAGCCGAGAGGGATGTGGTGAACGCGCAGCTGAATAAGTGGCTTCGCGATAATATTGTACAACCATCGCTTTCAGAGTATACAAGTCCTGTTGTGATGGTGAAGAAGAAGGACGGCTCCATACGGTTATGCGTGGATTATAGGAAGATAAATACAGTGATTGTGAAAGACCGATACCCCATGCCGTTGGTGGAGGATCAACTGGACGCGTTGCAGGGAGCTCGAGTGTAAAGCACACTCGATCTAAGGAATGGCTTCTTTCATGTCCCGATAAGCGAGGAAAGTCGCAAGTATACTTCGTTTATCGTGCCGGACGGACAGTATGAATTCTTACGTGTACCTTTCGGACTGTGTAACTCACCGGCGGTCTTCGTCAGGTACATTAACGCCGTGTTTGAAGAGTTTATCAGAAAACGAATTGTGTTAGTATACATAGATGATTTGATCATACCGTCAAATGACGTTGAGACGGGGTTGCAAAAACTCAAGACGGTTTTGTCAGTGGCGAAGGACTACGGTTTACATATTAATTGGAAGAAATGTTTTTTGTTGAAAACTGAGGTGGAGTTCTTAGGTCATATAATTAGGGATGGTAGTGTACGACCATCCGAGCACGAGATAAATGCCGTAGCAAAGTTCCCAGAACCAGCATAGACGGAACAGGTGCAGAGTTTTCTAGGTTTAACTGGCTATTTTCGTAAATTTATTGAGGGATACTCTTTGATTGCAAGGCCGCTAAGTGACTTGCTGCGAGCAAATGTCAATTTTAAGTTCGACGATAAGGAAAGACGAGCATTCGAAATCTTGAAGGGTAAGCTTTGCGAAAACCCGATATTAAAATTGTACAAATTGGGTGCGGAGACCGAACTACACACTGACGCATCGATGTTCGGCTTCGGGGCGATCTTATTGCAACGCGATGATGGCGATGGGAAGATGCATCCGGTGTATTATGCAAGCGGTAAGACGACGCTGGCTGAATCGAGGTACATCAGTTATGAGTTGGAGGTGCTGGCAATTGTGAGGGCTCTTAAAAAATTTAGAATTTATCTGTTGGGACTGCACTTTACAATCGTGACACACTGTAGGGCATTTTCTCTGATCATGAATAAGAGCGATCTATGTGTGCGCGTCGTAATATGGGCCCTACTGCTCGAGGAGTTTTATTACGTCATTGTGAACCATCCGGGTAGCAGAATGGCCCATGTCGACGCTTTGAGCAATGATCCTCTACCGGTGTGTTTGCAGGTCACAGTAGACAGAAAAAACATGACGGCGAGAATCCGCAAGGCACAGCAGGATGATGAGATGGTGCGACGGATTTTTAACCTGGCAGAGAAGAAGGCGATTGACGGATATTTGGCTAAAAACGGACTTATATACAAGATTATTGACGGCGATATCCGACTGGTCGTTCCAAAGCCCTTACAATCACAAATGATACGTCGGGTGCATGAGAACGGACATTTTGCTGTCGGAAAAACTGAGGCGCTTTTGAGGAGAGATTATTGGTTCCAGGGTATTAGGAATAAGGTGGAGAAGACAATAAGCAATTGCCTGGATTGCATACTGGCTGAAAGGAAGGCAGGGAAACAAGAAAGATTTGGAATAGATATTTTCGATTTTTCATTTAGCTATATAATTTTTCTCAAAATGTTAACGTTAGAAAGTTGACTAGGTATCGATCTTATCATCGGTCCATTCACGATAGTAGTCGATTTGCATAGTCTTCCGTGGAGGTGCAAGAAAAATTCGTGTTTAATTAACCCTGCTAGTTCAACAAATTTAAACGTGCTTTAAAGAGAGATACCACGAGAAGGGTTACAATGCGGAAATCGTGTAATTGTGTATTTCTTTATCCGTGTGCGTAAGTAGTACCACGCGGTAAAACGTTATTTAATGACAAACGGCCAATAGTCTTTTCACTCGCACAATATATCGGGTGAAACATATCGTCGGTATCGTCACGCTGCATCAAGATCACTTCGCATCCCTTAACAAGCACATCCGTGTAAAGCTCTGTTTCGGCGTTCACCCTGTACAGTCGCAGTACAGGTTTATTAAACAATATCTCTTTAATTCCCTAGAAGGATTCTTCCCCTTCACGCCCGAACTTAAATTCTATTTCTTTCCTCGGTAGATTAGACAACGGTCTCGCAATAACCGGATACCGTGGCACAAACTTTCGAAAATACCCCGTTGGTCCGAAAAAACTTAGTACGCCCCTGCGATTAGTATCTACCTCGTCCTTTTCTTTTGGCGATAGCCCTCTCGGACACGCGTACACCGGTTCTTCATCTTTTAAAACAATATTCTTTTCCAAACCCTTTTTCGTGGACTTCCTCTGGTCGATAATTCGTTATTAAAGTTTCTATTTTTCCCTTATGCCTTTCGTTTGCAACATGAGATAGATCCATTTTATTACGCTCGTTAATTACATCCATTTTCAAAATTTCGTTTACATCATCGTTCGTTACCGGACTTTCCTTCGTATCGCGGATGGAGACTTTACCCGAGTCAATTACTACGCTTACCTTTCTCAAAAAATCGTTACCGATAAGCAAATCATAACCCAATAAAGTACCAGAAACTACATGCAACCTAATCGGATACACCATCCTATCAATAGTGACCGTCGCTTCTATTTCGCCATACGTACTAATTAAGTCAGAACCCACGCCTTGAAATCGCAAAATTTCCTTACCCAATTTTGGTGCGCCGATCTTAAAATATTGGTTCGCTGTAATTAGACTAAGATCGCTACCCGTATCTATCAACGCTGTAACATTACTGTCTCCTATTTGCACTTCTTTAACACACTTTTCTTCGGCTTCTTTACTCACACTACACACTTGCTTCGGCGTCTCCTGAGGCTTGATGTTCTTCTGACAATCTTTTGATACATAGCCGAATTCATACATACCATTCACACATTCATATCTACAATTCTAAACAATTCAAAACCCCACAATATTAAAAATTTTTATACTTAAAGTGATAAAACCACTAGCTCTTTTTATGCCACTGATCGTTTTAATCTTGTATTTTTTGGACTCATTGGATTTTCCATTTTTGATTTTTAACAGCTTTGAACTGATTAACGAAACATTCGCACCAGAGTCATAAATTCCATTAACCTCCATTTTTTATCCAATAATACCTTTACTTTTTCAATGGCAGCCCTACTAGTTTGCGTGACTCTTCAACTTTCAGTTGTGAGTTATTAACTAATTTTATTGGATTTTATACTTCCTCTTTATCCGTTTTTGTTCTGAACCAGCAAACGCTTTTGGGGTGGTATCTAATTTTTTACCCATTAATTCGCATACCTTACAGGGATTTTCTTTTTCTACTTTATTTTGTAAGTTTGAGGTTGATTTTTTTTTCTACTGAAGTCTCCTTTTTCTACCAAATTTTCCAGACTTTTGATCCTGTTTAACAAATTTTTCGTTCCTTTGATTTCGTTTCGGTCAATTCTATCCGTGATGTAGTCTGGCAGACTAGTGGCGATAATAATACCATCATTTCTGCATTCATATTTTTATTTACTTCCAGAAGTATTTTTCTTTTTTTAATGCATAGTCCAGTAATGAGCCACTTATATATTTAAAATTTATAGCATATTTGGCTGTTGACCATCCCTTATCTGAGTAAGTATCAACGAAATCTTCTTTCCAATCTGCCCAACTCGAATTTATGAAGTGTTTCATCAATATCGAACTGTACCAGTCCACACAAGAACCTTCTAAGAACAATCTCAGAATTTCTATCTTTTCCTCATCTCGTTGCACATCCAGGCGTTCGCATTCTCTTTCGAATAGATCTATCCATTGGGTAACATTGCTCTTTATTCGGTGAATTTTTCTAACATGAACCTTTCTGAAGATGACTTAATTGTCCTCTTTTGTTCAGTCGTTGTTTGGGATCCACTACTTAAAGTTTTTTTCAGATCGTCTTTGATAGGCCGTTTTAATTATTAGCATTCGGTTCTTCCCATCTTTCTTCTAATAACATATACCCGAACTGGATATTACCCCCTCCATCAATGTATTTAGCCCGCAACTCAGAGTTTAATCCAATCCACGCGTTTCTCTTCTGATTCCTTTATAAGTTTGAGTTTTAACTTTCTTAAAAGTATCGGTCTTCATTATTTCCGTGTGTAAGTTCACATCCTGCAATTCTTCTGGTGGGTCAAAAATTTCGCCGTCTGGTGTTGTAATGGAAATCACTAAAAGCGCGTTTGATTTCTTGTCTGTGACTGCTTTCATAGTAAATTCGAAACGTAATTTCTCCATTTTTCTTCAGTCTTTTTTTTTTTTGAATTTTAACGGATAAAAATGTCGTTTTATAAGACTATTTATGTGTAGGTCGAGTACAGTTAAAAACAAAATTGTGTTTCTGTAACGAGAAGATTTAAACTTTTATTTTCAAACTTATGTGACTAATATTTACATTTCTTACCTGTAACGAGAAGAAACGACATTTAGTGTTCATTATAAACCATATCGTTCCTACTGCTCAAGTAAACGCTCGCGACTGATCTCGCAACTCTTATCTATTCCCCCTTTCTTTTACATCAGCTGACCTGTATGTCAGGTACGTACCAACAATTTCGACTTACGCGGTAAATCAATTAAATAATATTTCTTTACATATGTATATTTCTTTTTTACACAAGATCATTCACATTGCAACGTAAATCGTGTGAGTGATGAAAGTATTCCTAAAAATCGTCAATTTCACATTACTTCTTCGGCAATTCTCAAAATTACATTTAAAAAAAGAAAAGAATATGAAAAGAACGCAATTGAGTCAGTAATAAAGAAAGTTCATTTTCTCTTACAATAAAAGAAATATTTTTTATTTAATAATAAATAACATATATATGAAAATAGAATTCGTTATTAAATATGAATATTTTCTATTAACATTATTCGTACCAGTAAAGAAGATGTTATTTTGTTCTGAGTCGTAAGTTGAACGAATCGGTGGCAAGCGCTTTCGACATCATCATTCTCCTCATTGTTGGAAATACTCTTTCTTATTGCAACACCCTTGTCTCGAATCAACAAACGAATCTGGAGCGGCCTTTCACTCTCTTTCCGACTATACATAGTAATTTCGATGAGAAACTTTAAGATGAAGACCTTCAGAAGCTTGCACAAAGATATACCAAGGCTTATTACGATAATAGGAAATATTACAGTGTCACATATATATATGTGTGTGTGTGTATATATATATAATGTCTTATTTATTGTGCAGGTTATTGGTAGATAATAGGTAGAATTGTTTCTCTGTAATAACAAAGATTTTATTTTATTTTGAACAAAATAATAATGTAGCAACTTTGACTAATTATTTATCCTACCTGTAATAACAAAGAAACAACATTCAATGCTAATATCAACACCGTTGTTTCTTGATTAATTTTCTTACATATATCTCTTAATCTCTATATCTTTTCACTCCTGCTTTCTTTGTAGCACTAACGCCACCTGTTTTATTCCCTAACCTATTTACGCGCTAAATTCAATATAGCTAAAACTACTGTCCTTACATCTCCTCCCATCGAAAGAAAAAAAAAAATTTTGGTACATAAATTTTTTTTTTTTTGTACACATTACAGAAAGTCGTAATCAAGTGCCAGCAGCACCTATTCCAATTGAATCATTAGAAGCCGGAATAAGTTTAGAAATATGAAACAAGTTTAGTACTGTTCTTTTGTGTCCTATATCGATTTACTATTTTCAACATATACTAAGTCTGCGATATTAAAATCGTTATCCTTTCTGTTTTTATCATATAATCTCTTGTTGTATTCATGACATTTAGTGCTATTTTTGAAGGCAATTGTTCTATCATTGTCTAGCCTATTATTATCCTTCTCTTTCTGTAACTCCTTTGGTAATGTTGATGTGTCTTCCCCTCGTAATAAATATTTTTGACTAAATCTAGTTACTGTGTGTTCCGTTTCATTATATCTCCTTACGCAGTTGTGTGCTACAGTTGTCAATGCACTCCTTCTATTTTTTCATACATTGCACATCTAATCTTATTTACTAAGGTTTCGTTTACTCTTTCGTTTAAACCATTAGAAAATCGAGCATTTACTGCCGTAAAAATCAACGTAATTTTTTGCTTTTCCAAGTAATTCTTGAATTCATTTGAGTTTATGCCCGGGTATTGGTCCGTCAAAATCATCTTTATATTGTCTTCTTTTAGCACGTTTTTCGTCAACTTAATAAAATCATTGTGTTTTTGATGTCAAATATAAGCAAATCTTGTAAAGTGGTCTACTAGAAGATGTAAATATTTTTTTCTGGATCGTGAACCACCGAATCCCTTTATTGTGTCTATGGAAACTATTTCAAATGGTTCTTTTGCTGGACCAAGATTAGACATCAGACCAATCTTATCTTGTCTTCTCTACTTGTTTTTTATACAGATTTCACAATTTTTGCATATTCGCTCTATATTCTCTGAAATATTATTTGCTGTATAGTGTGGTAATATCTTTCTTTGCATTTGTTTTATGCCGATGTGACAGAAATATTCGTGGGTGTTTTTTATAAATCTCTTGCAGAATTCTTCTGATAGTACGATTTTCTCTTTCTTTCTTACTTTTTTAAGTACAAATTCTCTTTTAACCGTAATTTATTTTTGTGAGTTTTTATATCATCATTTTTCTTTTGATCTTCATAAATATCTTCTATCTTTATTAAATTCACAATTTTAATTGATCATCTTCGTCTTCCTGACACTCTAATACTGGGTTTCTGCTTAGCAGTCTGCTTCTAAGTTATCTTTACCTTGGTGATATATTATTTTAAAATCATATTGTGATAAATAGTAGGTGAGATCGCCTAATTCTTCATCTGGTCTAGCTTTAATATTCATCTTTTCCAATGGTTTGTGATCTGAGAATACTTTGAAGTGTCTACCTATAAGCTAATGTTGCCAATATTTCGTTGATTCTTTTATTGCTTAGCGTTCCAAGTAAATAGCTTTTTTCTTTTTTGTGCTTCATTGAGTTTTTTGAAAATATGCCACTGGTTTTTCCATCTTTTGATCATCGTTTAGTTGTGGTTTTTTTAACACAGCTCCTATACCTTGTAAACTTGCATCCGTGTATATATGTATCGGTAGACCGGGATCGAAAATGGCTAATGTTGGTTGTGTGCAGAAGAAATCTTTCATATATTAAAGGCTTCTTGGCATTCTTTTGACCAAATGAATTTTTGTCCCTTTCTTAGTAAGTTATGTAAGGGTTCTAAAATTAGTGAAATTTTTGGAACGTATTGGTTGTAGAAATTAATCTTCCTAAGAACTGTCTGATATTCTTCTGATTTTTCGGTTTGGAAACTTTTTTATTGAAATTAGATTATCTTTTATTGGCGAAATTGAGTTATGTTTTATGATGTGACCTAGGTATTGTACGGAATCTAATGCAAATGTGCATTTATAGAGTTTTCATCTGAACCCTTCTTCCATTATTGCTTCTAATAATTGTGACAGATGCTCTACATGTTCTTTAAAAGATTTTGAAAAAATCAGTTATCATCGATGTAGTTTACCGTGAAGTCTGATAACCTATGTTTTCTTATTATGTTGCTTAATATTCTCTGAAAAATGGCTGGCGACGTCTTCAGTCCGAACGGAAGGCACGTCCATTGAAATTGACCTTCTTGGGTAACAAATCCTGTTTTTCTTCTATCTTCAATTCGAAGAGGAATAGACCAAAATGCTGAGTTTATGTCTAATTTTGAAAAATATTTGCAGTCCCTTGTTTTTACTACTAAATCTTCAATTAATGGGAATAGTTGTGATTGGGGAACTACTATTTTATTAAGTCTCTAAAATCTATGCATAGTCTTGATTTTTTATTCTCATCTCTTTTGTATGCCAATGTAACTGGAGCAGCAAAAGGACTATATGATTCTTCTATTAGATTTCCTTTAAGTAATTCTGAGATCTGTTCTTCTATTTCTTTTTTGTCTTTAATTGTGCATCGGTAAGGCCTCTTGCTAAGTATTTATCTACTATGAGATCTATTCTGGCTTCATAGTCTTTTACTACGCCTATATCATATTTATCTCTAGCAAATATATTTTTATATTTGTCTATAAGATTCTCTATTATTTTTTCTTCATAATGATTTAAGTGATTTGTTAAAACTTGGAAACTGTCTAAATCTACATGTTCATTGAAGTTCATTGGTATTCTTGTTTCTCCATTAAATGGGATTTTTCTTGTTGTATCTCTAATTTTTCATTCTGTGTTAGTTTAAATTTTTATGCAATCTAATCCTATTAGAAAGTCATATTTGAAATTTTCATTAATTATGAATACGTCTATATCTTCTTCTATATTCAATATCTTTGCTTTGATTCTTATTAATTCTTCTAATTTATACACGCCATTAATCGTTCTTAAATTAACTTTTTGTCTCAAATTAGTTCTCCTATGTTTCAAGTGTACTAGTCTTGCATTTATTAGTGAGATGTTTGAGCCTGAATCATAAATAGCGGTTACATCGAACGTGTTGTTCAGTGTTATTTTAAGTTCAATTAATGGTGGAGTTAATAGTTATTTGGATTTCATCACTTAGTTCTACTTCTAATATTGAATTATTGGTATGCTTCGTTTTGTATTTCTTACCTTTAAACAGCATTCGGCTGCAGGATGGAAGCGCACGCCTTTGCCTTTCTTTTACAAGTTTCGCATGGTTTTCTTTCTGTCTTTTCTTTGTTATCGTAATTCTTATTCCTTTTTATACCAGGGTTGCTCTTGAGAACTAGATATTCTAATTACGTTATTTCATTATATAAATCTTCTGTCTCTCTTAATTTTTCTCTATCAATCCTATCAGCTACAAAATTTGGCAGGCCAGTTGCAAATAAATCAATTAACGTTCCATCGTCCATCGATCTTCCTGCTTCTAATAAAAGTTTCTCTTTCTTTATCGCATAATTAAGCAAAGGACCCGTTTGATATTAAATGACAGCATTTTAATCCTAGACCAACCTTTGCTGACGAATGTTCTGCAGAAGATTCTTTTCTACTCTTCCCAACTTGCTTCAATCGTAAGTTTTAACAATGAACAACTGTACAAATCTGCGGCGCTTTTATCCATGAATGATTTCAAGATTTCAATTTTTTTATAGTCCTCAGAGATGTCAAATCGTTCACACTCTTCGAAACTGTGATCCATTGATCTGCGTCTAAATTCCTTCCATCAAATCTCCCAATCATGAATTGTTCTGCCCTTTTTCCTGTACTTTCCGACTGTATTTGGCTCTTTTCGAGCAACTTTTCTAACATTTTCATCAGTAGTTGTTCTGAAGTTTGTGACCTATCTCGGTTTCTCCAGTATCTCCTCTAGGAACAATCTCTTTATGTGTGGATTCCCTCCTTCGTCTAAGTAAACGTTCGCTAATTCTTCTGTTAAATCGATCCATACTCTCTTTATTTGGTGCCTTCTCGTTAACGAATTTTTTATCTTATTAAATATCGGTTGTGCCATAATTTCTTTGTGTTGTGTAACTGGTTGATACTCATCCGGAATTGCATATACGTGGCCATTCGATGTGCCGATTGAGGTTATACAGAGCACATTCTTTTTCTGATCATCTGTCCCTTTATCGTAAAAGTAAATTGCAACTGCTCCATCTTTTATTCTTATTTTCTTTTTTCCTTTCTGTTGTGAATTCAGACAAGAATGTTGTTTTATAATGTCTTATTTATTGTGCAGGTTATGGGTAGATAATAGGTAGAATTGTTTCTCTGTAATAACAAAGATTTTAATTTATTTTGAACAAAATAATAATGTAGCAACTTTGACTAATTATTTATCCTACCTGTAATAACAAAGAAACAACATTCAATGCTAATATCAACACCGTTGTTTCTTGATTAATTTTCTTACATATATCTCTTAATCTCTATATCTTTTCACTCCTGTTTTCTTTGTAGCACTAACCCCACCTGTTTTATTCCCTAACCTATTTACGCGCTAAATTCAATATAGCATAAAATACTGTCCTTACATATATATATATATATATATATAATCAATTTACTGTATATTACATCTACATAACGTAAAGTTGAACTTAAAAATTACTCGGAAAAGAGTATCTCGAGTATGAAGACATTTTTTAACGGGATCCACTTATATACTATCTAAATTAAATTACACACGTGTCATCGGTTACTTGAACGATGATGATTCCTACGACGTACCATTTCTTTTTTCTTTCCTATCATCTTGATGATTTACGCACAAAGAAAAGATTTCAAGACTTATTACGATAATAGAAAATATTCTAGTTCTAACATACATGACACATATTATACATATAATCAATCCGATATAGTCTACATAGACTATATTGAACTCGAAAATAACTTTGAAAAGAGTATCTCGAGTATCAAGGCTTTTTAACGGGATCTTCTTATATATATGTGTATACTATCAACCATAAATTATCTACGTGTCTTTGGTCACTTGAACGATGATTCCTGGGAAAAGCTATTCTTTTTTTAATATTTTTTTTTGTTAATCTCTCTCTCTCTCACACTATTTTTTTCTTTTTTTTTCTATTGCCTCAATGATTTACGATCGCAATCTAGTCGGATTCGATCGTTTCACCTGGTTACACCTTCAACTTAGCGAATCAAGGTTCTATACTCGAAGGACTAATGGGATAAACCAGCTCGTAGGCACGAAATCGATAAGCGATTTCATTTTCCATCGATGCGTCTCTACAGATTCGGTCGAGATAATTAATCGAGAAAAGTTCCTGCGAGATAAACAATTTAGTTAGATTTGTTTAAACGATCGTTGCAAATTGTAATAATTTTTTTATATCAATTTGTAATAATATATTACTATTACTTAATATATTATATTAGAATATTGTAATAATATGTTGTTATATCAATTTGTAATGTTTGTACAAAAATATAGTGAAAAGTAAAGATATGTTAGTTAAAATATATATTAAATCTAGCAACACACTGAAGTTACAGATAGGTAACTTGAGGTAATACCCCAAAAGACATATCTTCCGTTCTCTTAATAACGATAAAATTATGAATTATGAAGTTTTTAAAAGAGATAGAAAGAAAGAGAGAGAGAGAAGAGAGAGAGATAAAGGGGTAGAGGGCACAACAATTAGCTGCAATATTTGTAAGTATATTTTGCTTCAACCGGAGTTGCCAGGTCGAACACGATTCGCCGATAGATCTGAGACGGTTCCATAAATTTCGCAAATGCATTTGCGATCCTAGTTTAAAATATTTTATGAACGACATAAAGCATGATCTCAACGTAGGCGGATATCTTTGTGGTCAGGTTGAAACGAGTTCGAGTTTTCCATTGAATTTTTCTACGATCGTACTTACTTATACATACGTATACTATAATATTTATATATATATATATAATATATTGCAATAGTTTAATTCTACAAAGTTTCGTTTTACGATATTTTCTAAGACATGGCACAAAATCAAATTTGATTATAATCTCTCTGCCCAAATCTCGTTAGATGGGATCATAATAGGAGTGCTAATGTATGATCTGCGAGAAAAAATGTTAAATAGAACGATATTATTTCACGATACGGCGCATAATATCATCGTTCCAATCATCTTTTACTATCACCAACGGTGGTATCTTCTCAGGATCGTTTATCTTATTCGATGATATCGAAAACATTAGATTCCTACTACTTAATGTAATAGACATTTGGGACTCTGTTAAAAATAAGTATAATAGAAAATGATTTTTTAATTATAATTATCTATATTTATGATATTTAAAACTTAGAAACATTCATCTTCAAAGTTCGATACTTTGATCTCATTAATTTGAATCGAAAACAAACTTTGGGACGAAAGTTTTTTCGATACGTAAATTCGTATTTTGCTTAAAAACTTAAAACAAATTAATCTCTCTCGAAATTTCGTTGTAGTTAAAGTATATAAGAGTTGATTAACTGCACTATTAACAGGAAGTACGAAGACGACGACCCTGGCGTGAAGTTCCGCTAAAAAGGAATTGTGTGAAGTTGGAAGATCTAGAAATGATCGGTGAATATGTCTGTATAGTAAATGGATAATAACCATAGTGCTTAATTACACTATGTTTGATTTTGTTCATCGTTGTTACCTTTCAACGAGAATATTTCTAAATTTATGATATTAAAAGGAAATTATTATTGCTATTATCATCATCATCATCATCGTAAAAGCAAATATCTCGTACTATACTCTACACTAATTTACGAAAAAATCTTATCAGTGCACTATCATTATTATTTTACGTCATATATCACTATAATCGAATATAAGATAGGTTTATATACCTGGTACAGGATATTTCATCATAGCCAAGATTTTCAAAATTATAATCGGTGCCCAGCAAGTTGCATCCGTTAAGACGATCAAGAAGAATCTTAGAGAAAATTCTATATCGCCAGCTAATATTGAAGTTGCGTGACGAGTTCTCTAAATGCTTGCGAACATGCCAACGTAATCGTAGCCGATCGTTATCAGTCTGCGGATGTTAATCGGGTTTCAATTAAAGGATCGTTTGTTAAACGATTAAATCACATAAACTCGAGCTCCTTCGATTAAGTACCAAATTATTTTCTAACGGGATATTCGACTCTCTTACCCTAACAAGTTAACTACTATATATGAATGCTGAATATTGCCATCCGATCGAGTAATGATCCTTTATGTTCAAAGGAAAGCACATTTTATTTGCCCCATAAAATCTTGTACTGTTCTTCCAATGAATAACTGTATTAAACATAGTCATTAAATTATTTGATTTCAAAGAAAAAATCTTTAATATCGTGATATACTAGTTAGTTTCAAATTACGTATATAATCGATAATAATAATAAATATAATTTGATTTATTATGAAATATTAATACAAAAACGTTTGAAACTTCAAGAAAATTTCGTTCGATAAAAAATGTTAAAACAATTTAGTTAAACGATTATCATATTATAAATACAAGGTCGTGATAAGTGTGAAAAAGTTGAAACCAAAAGGACAAGGTCATTTTAGCTCAACGTGTAATCCATATACGAACATTGCATCATAACGTGTATTCCTGGAATAACAGCGAGGTTAAAACCGATGATCCATATGATCATTATCTATGCCGTAGCTGTCAGTGGTTTTATAGCGTTATGTTCTTTCAACGGTGCGGCAATCAGTACGAATCGTTCACAAGACATAAATGATAGGATAAGCACGGATACCTTTGAAATCGTTTTAACGTTTAACCAATTAGATATAATTAATTGAAGCAGAGGTGACCACGTTTTATTTTTTATATTTATATTATTTTTATATTATACTATATTATATATTATATTATTATTTTTATATTATATTATTTTTATATTAATTTTTCTTTAATGTAAACCCCTCTCCGATAAAAATTATTTCAAAAAATAATAATCAAATATTATAAAAGCAATTAAAATATGAATTTAAATGGAGGTCTTACTTCTGACGAAATCATTGCTAAAACTCCAAGAAAGGTTGAGGCCCAAGAGGACATCCATGAGTTAGCTTTCATTATTGTAGTTATCACGGAACTGCAAGTCTACCAGGGCGATAATGTACAAGTATACGTCCATCAGCATGTCGGAAACTGTAAAAGGCATTACGCACAATGCTATTGCTATAACCAACGGTTCTATGATTATAGTTGGGTTCATATCGTCGGTGGATCATCGTTGCACCGCCGTTTTAAATCGTATCGGCTAATAATATCGCGAAGCATAGAATATCATTCTATGTCGAAACATCTAGCGTTACCTTCCTTTATTATCATTTTTTTCCTTTCTTTATTTTTCTTTTTTTTTCGTGATTTATTTCCATCGTTCGAAATCGTACTGCTAATCAGTAGCTAATCGACATGTTTTATTTTTAATATTTTATATTATATTTCAATTAACACGTTCACGCTTGGGCGAAAATCTGCGTTTTTCCGCCTGAGGCGGGAGTATCTTACCGCGTTACGCTTCATGGGGCGGGCCAATATCGTTGATAGTTTAAACACGTATATTGCGGAATTCCAATTTTAAAATTTCGAGGACAAATTATCGATCATCTTTTGATTAAAGATCATCACAGAGAAATCAAAGAAGCTGAAATGGAAAAGAGAAATCCTACAAGAAAACGTACACATTTTCTACAATCATACAAAGGGGCTGCCAGGAATACAAGAAAACGATGTAAAGAATGTTAAAAACAATTATCAAAAATTCTAAATTGATTATATGCCGCAAAAAAAAGTAAAAAAGTAACGACATATTGTACGCGTTGTAAGGGCCAGCCCACATTATGCTTAGAATGATTTAAAAAATTGCATAAATTCAAATAAATAATTGTTATCAATTTAAAATATTAAATAGTAATGTTTATAATATTCCATATTTATATGTAATGTTGAAAAAAAATAAAATCAACCTATTTTTTTAATGACTAATTTTCTGAAAACAAGTGATTCACAAGTGGATCACGCCGCCCTACGCGAATGGACAAGTGTAACCAACCGGTGGGTCACCCCAGCGTGAAATTGTTAAATCCAATTTTTGATTGATTTGCCGTGGAGATTATCAAATGATTTTTAATGACAATAAGATTTACAATAAAAAGAAAAGATGTGTCAAAAATTGTAGAAAAATATTCTTCATAACCAACCAGCAAGAAATTTAATCAGGATACTCAGAACACGATTCTCGTCCTTTGCAGTGAATCGTTCCCAAAGTACGAAAGCATTGCCTATAAAAGTTACACAGAAAATTCCTCATACTGCACCTTTCAACATAGACCTGCTTAGCAAATGCATCAAAGAAGAAAGACCTATTATCATAATACACAAATAAATTAAGATATATTATTGAAATAATTTTGATCATCAATTATGACTTATCGTCGGTTGCTAGTGCACACATTTGCACTTTCGAAGCGTACGTCATACTGGAATGAAAATTTTCACAATATCTGCAAAAAAAAAAAAAACAGGTAACAAACAAAATGACGTTTATATGAACGGTAATTGACATACATAATATCTAAGCTGGTGAACACATTAGACGAATCTTTGTCCAGATTATCCATTTTGATTCCTTTGACACTGCTGAAATCAAAAATAAAATAAATTATAGAAGAAAAAGTAGATAATAAAAATGAAGTTTGATTTGCTTACATCATTTTGTCCTACTTTGTCGTGAATTTGATTATCATTAAATATGAACCATCAATTTTAATATCGTACATTCTATACAATGGAGACGGTACTTAAAATTGTAGCTAAGCTTTATTTGTACGCTTACTAACAATGCCATGTAAGTAACTAGATCGGTCAAGTTTCTTACGTTTAATATGTACATTTATGCAATAATCGTTATCGATATTTTTTTGAAGAAATTTGACCATTGTACTAACTGATACAGGCAGTTTAAATATTTGACCATAACTGGCGTATTTACCATTCACATGTCTCAGACGTCTGATCTGAAATAAAGAAATACGAGGAGAAATTAATCTTCCAAAAACTAAATATAAAGGTGGTAGATGCTAAGGTACATCTGGATATTTGAAGACGTTATATGTTGATATTAGAGGAATATTCTTCTTGTTTAAAGCTTGTATGCATGTATTTCAAAGCTTAGTATTTTCCAAAGGTACATTAGGTTTAAATTTTATTAGAATATCTTTATGTTCATTAGATGGCTCTTTTAAATCCTTTTAAACCACAATCTTTCACATACTGAGCATGGATAATCAATGAATTGCCAAAGAATTTTATTTTAAATTCCTCATGAACTCGTTTAAATTGATGATAATTGCTATATGGTAAAGAAGGATCTAAATCCATATCAATTTTCTCACCAGTGGAATGATTAATTACTAACTGGTCTGAAGAGTTAGAGTAAATAGAGGGTAAATCTGATTGAGGTAATTCCTGATCCATGATTGTGTCTTGGTTTAACGAATTGCGTTCTTCATCCGGTACAATATCTTGATTAGACAATACATGTATAATCGAAGCATCAGCTAAATATTGATTATTTTGTGCTTGAGATCGTGAACTTTGCTCCATGTTTAATAATGTAATGTTTTTTGATGTTATACGATAATGACACGGCATAGAAGAATTTTCCATATGCACATCAGCTTGCACAGTAATATAGTTTTGATAGTCATTTTTTGCAGTAGACAACAATGCATCTCGAAGAAGTAAAAAAAAAAATAAAGACAAAATTCCCAAACGTACCAAAAAGAATTATAAGTTCAAAAATAATAATTAGCAGTACTATTAGTTATTGCTGTGAAATTTAAATTGTATAAATTTGTACCGTTAATCATAGGTTGAGTCAATTTATCAGAAGTCACTAGTAAATTCGAAATCGATGGAGCACATAAAGTTCCATTTGCAGGCAATTGGATTTCTTGAAGAAATAAATGTAAAATAAATGTTAAATAAACTAAATGTAAGTAAGAAAAGTAGAAAAAGAAGAAAAACTGAGGCAGGGTTGGAGGGAAGAAGGGAAAAAGGAATGAAGAAAGGAAGGAAGGGGGAGGAAAAAAAAACATCCCCGGAGGAATGATAAGGTAAAATTTAAACGGGTCAATTTATTTTTGTTCCTTGTCGGTTTTAAATAATTTTCTTTAATAATTTAAATAGTTGTCTTACAGTATTTTGTATTATTAATTTAGATTCATTGAAAACAATATTGATAAATATATAAGGGGAATGCGAAGATTGAATGTAATTTCATTACAGATTGGATACGATTTTGAAGAAAGCTTTCAGCTTCCTCATGTTTGTGCAAACGTTAGATTTGATATGTTATCTCTGCGTTGTAGCCTATTAATTGCTCACGGTAATTAACAATAATCTGTAAAGAAATAGACGAGGATATAAAAGAAGTAAAAATTGTTATTAAGATTCGAGATGATTAGAGAGTATTAATTATTGTAAACGCTTATGCAGGTTCGTGCAGGTTGGTAACTGCACTAGTGTGAGTGCGTTCGGATGTTTGTTTAGGATATCGATATTCTTAAGATTAAGTTTGAAGAACAGAGGCTGTATGCGTCACCGGTGGAGGGTGGGCCGATGCTCCGTTGTTCGATGGAAAAGTATAAAAGGGCAGTCGGACAATAGAGGAGCAGTGTGTGAGTTAGTTCAGTTTTTGTCGGTCTTATGAAATCTTATGTGCTGTAGAGTTTACAAATTTTAGAAGTGGGATTCAAACTCGCTAAATTAGAAATTCGCGATTCGCGCGTGTGTTATGAAAAGTGGGATTGAATCTATTACGTTATTAGTGATGTTATTAGTGAACTTACGTGTTTGAGTGACTTAACATTTAAAGTCTAAAAAATTTAGAAAACATTTGCATTGAAACTGTCTACGAAAATAAAGAAACATGGCAAAAACCCGCAAACTTACAGTAACCGAGCTAAGAGAAAAGTTACGCACTCAAAGCTTGGCGACGTGCGGCACCAAAGCCGAGCTTATGGCAAGATTAGATTTAGCTGAACCTCATTAAAAGGATGAAGCCATCTTAGATAAAACTTACGACGACGGAGCGACCGCCTTAGAAACACCGGCAACTGAAGACGGCGAAGTTGAAAGTCTCCGTCGGCAGGTAGAAGACCTTATGCGTGAGGTCGGGCAACTCAGAGGAACAACGGAACAACGACCAAGAGTGAATGATCGACACCGCGAGGTTAGCTTAAGTGTAATTTTTGATATGATCGACGTTTTTGATTGAAGCCTTGGTACCTTTACCGTCTGGGAGAGACGAGTGCGCTATATACAACGAATGCACCAGCTTTGGGATACCGAAATTGTTATGATAATTATTCTAAAATTGAAGGGAAAAGCATTGCGATGGTTTCACTCAAAACCCGGACTCGTGACTTAAGGAATGGAGGAATTATTAGCAGCAATAGGGAAGATGTTTAGCTCGCGACAAAGTGTTATCACGTTGAGAAGACAGTTTGAGGAACGTAGGTGAAATAGCAACGAGTCGTTTAGAGATTACCTACATGACAAAATGATTCTGGGTTACCGAATCACCCTCCCAGAACAAGAAATTTTGGTGTATGCGATAGACGGCATTCTAGACATTGCATTAAGAAACCAGGCCTGGATGATTGGTTTCCGAGACCAGGAGTCGTTGCTGACGGCTTTCGAAAGTATTGCGCTATACGCCGGGTTAAGGATGCGAGCGACGGGCCCTCGAAGTCCTACAAAATACGAAGGAAGGCGGCCGACGGGAGAAGGAAAAAGAAAACCGATTGACCATAAGAGGCCGTCGGAGGAAACTTATGCCAGATGCTTCAACTGTGGAGAGAGAGGACATTTTGCGGGGAACTGCCATCGTCCGAAGAGGGATAGAGGCAGCTGCTACAAGTGCGGTAAAAATTGACATCTTAGACCAGAAGCCCGGAGAAGTGTTGCGAAGTCCACAGCGTCACCAGGAACGTGACCACCGATGACGACTACATCAGGAAAATAACTTATGGTGTCGATTCAGGCAATATACACTACATCTTAGTACTAACACCTTATTGGACTCCGGCAGCCCCGTTAGTTTCATAAAGAAAGGGTTAGTGATGGGACCGATCGACTCTGCGCTGGAACTCGGAAGAGAATATTATGGTGTTATCATAGTCGTCTGCAAGTACACGGCTCGTACGAGTTAGTTTAAAATTAGATGACGGCGAAAGGTGACACTCGTCTGTTGGTAGTATCGGATACTACAATGGTGAACTCCGTTATTTTAGGTCGCGACGCGTTAAAAAAATGTGGATTAGGTTTTAGCAGAAAAGATAAACGCTCCGAAGAAGAGGTAGTGATTGATCAGATTATGAATATAGAAATAAATGATTCAACAATAATCAACTACCGAATTAGACATTATACCCGAAATCGCGGTGGAAATACAAAATGATTTAAAGGAAATCTTAAAGGTAAATTACTTAAATACACCTCGTCCGGAAAAACCTAGAATAAGCATGGAGCCGAATTAACATTACAAGAGCATCAGCCATTTCATTTCTCTCCCCGTCGCTTATCGTTTTTCGAGAAAAACCAAGTTCTGGAAATAATAGAAGATTTGCTAGAAGGAGGAATCAAGCCGACTGTAAGTTGCGTAGCGGCTATTGAAAATTCCCCGATGACCACTTATGTCAGGGGCGTACAAAGGGTTTTAAGATTATGTGCCTATTTTAGAAAATTGTGTAGAAGGATTCGCCCTTACGGCGAAACGACTTATGACTTACTTAAAAAGAATGTTACCTTCGCTTTCGACAAGGAGCACCTGCGAGCAATGGAAGAGTTAAGGGAATAAATTAGTTATAGCGCCTTTGTTAGCCAAATTAAATGACAATCATCGGGAAAAGATTGGCATCAATTTTTAACGGATATTGAATACGCTTTAAATAACGGTCGTATGCATCAACCGGGGAATCTCCTAATAAATTATTATTCGGTGTGAC